>NC_052408.1:9335765-9452532 GCF_009389715.1 Phoenix dactylifera | reverse complement strand
TACGCCACACGGGTCTCCACAGCAAATATCATTTTCTTCGAGACACCAAATCATGTGATTCATTTTTAAGAATCCATGACCAATGTTTCTCTAATAGAGAGCCAAAGTTTGTAGGATGTTTCTTCGAGACCTCGGCCTCGCCCTCGCGTGCTTAGTTAAATACAAAGACCTAAGCTTGCCTTAGTCTTAGCAGGTTGAGTTGCAAGTTGTCCATGGGACTTCCAATTGTTTCCATCTAACAAACACAACAGACATGATATCAGGGAACAATCAATAAAAAAACAGGCGTGTGCCGGCCAAACTCCACCTGCCCATGTCGGCCCATCCTTGGGCACGGTATGTTGTAGAAAATTTCAACTTGAAACCTAACTTCCCCACGAAGAATACCAGAACGTGGGCTCATTGGAATCAAGCAAAGTTTCAGTGGGAAATAGTACGTAGGTTGCAAATCTCTCAAAAATAGATTAATGCATTAGAGAACTCTTAGTTTACATTTTAATTGGAGCCAAGTCGAAGTCATCCCATGGGACGCGGATTAGTTTAAAACCTTTAGCTGATGAGACTTTTCCTTCAAGTAGTTCAACGGATGAGTATAATCTAAAACTACCTTCCTCGAATATATTTATACATTGCGTTTAATGTACGACCGGCTTCTCTATTCAATACTTTTATAAGGAGTCCCTGCGGAAAAGAATTTGATAGTAATCTGATCATTTCAAGATCTATAGGGAACTACTTTATTTTGAGAATGGGCAATTGACACTCGCTGATTGCATCATTCTTGTGAGATGAGGATCCATGGTTCACGAACAATCCAGAAGGGTTAGGGTTGTATCTTTTATATGAAAGAATGATTGATTTTTTTTTGTGATGACAATTATTAGATCACATCTTGCATGGATCTCAAAGCACTCTGAACTCTTCTTTCATCCACCTACGTAGATCACGAAATGGTTATTGTACGATCCAATGGTTGATATCACGAAAGAAGATGAATTATTCTTTCGCATGAAAGATGCAACTCGAACTCTTTGTAGAGGGTCCGCACCAATTTTGAACTGTTGTTTGGAGCAAGCAGCTGGAAACTAAATGGATTGTGATGTCTTAATTACTACACTATATAATTTTGTTAAGCTTGGATCGCTCCATAAGCTGAGAGGAGCGGATGTCCTTTTCTTATTTATGGAGTCATGGCGATCTGTTCAAACATGTTGTGAAACGACTTGCTTTTGGACCAAACAATCTCAGCCGCGAGATAGTCTTTTGGATGACAGTACGGAGACGTAGCTTAAAATAATAGCGCGAAAAGTGAGAACCAACTTTTATTTTCTCGACAAACTTTCATTATCGCTTGTCATCTGTGACTCTCGGCTTCCTGCCGCTTAGTAAGCTAAGAATATATACCACTCAAAACTTGAAAGCCTGAAATTAAGAGGGCACGACTTCAATTTGTGGCTTTATTTTGATTTTCATTTACAGCTGTCCATGCAACAACTAATATGGCTAACAAAAATCGAATCTTGCAACTAATGCGCATAGATTGATCGAAAACATGACAGCTAATATAGTCATTGTTGGGGGTGGAGGACTTGGTCCCACATCGATTGAATAGCGGAAAGAATTGTGCCTTAAATGGAGAAGCAAAAACTCCTTTCCTCAGGAGGCGCCTTTTGAAGGATAAAACCATGAGAGGTATATGGCACCCCAAAGAGCCGAAGAGGCCCGAGGGTGACCTACCCCCAGAGCGGACAATATCTTATATGAGGACGCATCCCCTTTTCTTACTCTAACAGATGATGTGGTGAGCGTGGACCCCCCATAGATCCCACACGAATCCTTTCTACTCGAAAGGCTAGTGTTGGGGGTGGAAGAAGCCAGGAACTTAGTTCCACATCGGTTGAGTAGCGGAAAGGATTATACCTTAAATGAAAGGGCAAAAACTTCTTTCCTCGGGAGGCGCCTTTTAAAGAGCAAAACCGTGAGGGGTATATGGCGCCCCAAAGAGCCGAAGAGGCCCGAGGATGACCTGCCCTAGAGTGGACAATATCTCTTGTGGGGATGCATCTCCTTTTTCTTCTCTAACAGTCATAATGTTGTTCCATGAAGAGATGCATCAAGCTTGAGCTTACTTTAGGTGAGATGGGGTTTGATTGCTAGGTCATTTGGACTCGAGGCTTCATACGAGCTCATCAAAGTTAGCTGCTGGATCATGATGCTAAAATGATGTTGGCCTAATTTTTTTTCTTTATCATTTTATTTGGAATTAACCGAATTTATGTTTTGTAACAACTTAGGATCTTACCTAAAAAGGCTAGTTAGAAAGTATCATTTAGATTTTTTGGTTCTGCATAAGTATTCAAGATATATTAAATACACAACTAATGTGGTCCTTACATACTCTCTCGTTTAAACTCTAACATTCTCTTCTGGTTAGAAATCTAAATCCATTCAAATCTAATCATAAATATCACAAATCCAATCATAAACATCATAATCAGGCCATGGTCCGTTTAAATAGATTCGTGCTATCGTGTTTCCTAGTCTCCCCTGATACCATTTGTAATAATCTAAGATTTTCCTCAAAAATGCTAGCTAAAAGATATTACTTAAATTCTTTAGTCCTCTATAAATTTCTAAGGTTTATCTGATGCTAACTATGTGGAATTTAATATGTGCCTCCATGAGTCCTCACATATATACACATTCACAAACATATTTATGTGAACATGCACAAGTATATGAATAAATAAACACATACCATCATACCTACACTAACCCACCCTAACAGAACTGAAGTTCACAAAGCCTGCTGCATTATTTGATGAAAATTTTCACCTTCTAATGCTCACATTTTACCATGAATTGGGGCTTGTCCAAGTGGTTACTTTCTTTTACTCAGCAAACAAAGATTTCACGCTTGATTCTTAGGTGACGCATCTCCTAAAATCTGAATCTGGGTATGCTTTAAGCCGGGCCCCATCCCTCGACGGTGACTCCTACCAGGATGGAATACTCAACCTCTTACCAATGCGGTAAGTGGCAGGAGTAAGGCTATTCTATGCTAAAAGAATCGAAGCCCAATAGACAAATTAGCGGAAAAAATTAAAAAGGTCAAAAAGAAAGAAAGGCATCACAAGGAACAGTTAGAGAAGATTGTGATTCAAGAAAAATATTCTTTTAAAGTAAATTCCTTTTGTGTGAAGACTTCTTTGTGGGAGAAACCGAACTTATTGTTTCCACATCTCATTTTCTCTCATATTTTTTTTTCATTGTTATTTTTTTCTCGCAATTCTCGGGCAATATTTTTTTTGGTGTTTGGTGTTTATTTTGGATCTCGGACTGGTACGATCATTCTACTCTAGATAGCATGTCATTTTGCATCTTCACAGCTATGCTCATCATCTAGGACAATTGATTCGTGGCTAAAGTGAAAAGTAAACGTAAAAGAGGATCAAAGAGGCTCCTAATACGTGCAATTAGACCGAACCAGGTACTACAAGGAGGATAACAAACTGCCGGGCTAAATAAGTTCTTTTTGGGTCTATTTCGAAAATGTAACAAAATCGAGCTAGATTTTCTATAGGCCATAAATTACATAGTCTATTTAATTAAACCTATATCGGCCCAATCCCTCTCTAGGCCAAATCTTATGGCGCAAAAAAAAAAAAAACTTCCATAGATAGTTTTTTATCTTGCAGTCCAACAAGGCCATAAATGAAATTTAGGACAAAACTAGGAGGAACCTTCAGAAGGAAACGGACCAGGCAGGCTGACAAGTCCAATTTCTATATAAATTCCAGTCCAATCCTGCTTGATTTTTCTCTTAGATGTGTTAGGACCATTAAAATTAGACTAGGAATGAAGATAAGAAAGGCCTTGGCCTACGTTGTCCAACTATGGGCCTACGTTGTCCAACTATGTGCCTACGTTGTTCAACTATTTTATAGGGTCAGCCCAATGATCCGTTGCACTGAAGCTTGGCTCATTTTCATCCAGAAATTGAGATTTCCAATGTAGACAGAGGTCCGACCAAACATGGGATCCACTACAATTTCATTGTCCAGACTCAGGCTCCTAATGCAAAGATTGATATATATTATTGACACTTTTAATATCACTTTAAGATTTTTAAGTGGAAATAGTTGATTAACATGATATTAGAGTTCAGATTTACTGAAGATCATGAGTATGAATTTTCTTTATATTAATTAACTATTTAAGCAATCCAGGTATTATTTTGACTCATTTTTGTTGTTGTATTTTCAATATAAGAAGCTAATTTACGTGGTGTAGATCGAGTGTAGATCGCCGAAGAACTGCCTCTCGTTCCCAAGGAGATTCGAACCATAAGTTTATCTGCGGAGAGCATGCGAAAAAGTAGGCCATTTCACCGTGCTAGAAAGGACCAAATAATAATTACTCACCTCAATGGGCAGCTGGAAAATTGATTCTAAGTCAATATCGTGCTTGCAGGGACCTGGTCTTTGCGTTTCTCTTGTTTAAAGGCCAAGATATTAATGGTGATGACAGGGTTACAGTGATAAGTTCCCATAAGGACTAAATACTTCAGGCTCTCAGCTTACAAGTTTCGTCAGAGCATATGATTTCCTGCCCAAAACTGGTACTGAAGATTGGAAATGGAGCATCACACTAATAAAGAGCTATTAACTTCTAGCATTTCCTGGCTTTCGATACAGACCAAATGAGCAGCATATTTCTGCCTTTCTTTTTTAGAGAGAGAGAGAGAGAGCGAGCGAGGTATTGGGGGAAAACATCCCATCAATTTATTGAAAAGCAACAAAAGTGCAGAGGTACAAAGAAAATAAAGCGCAAACGAACCCAGCGGTTCTCAAATGGCAGATTACATCAGTCACTTCACTCAATTCAGAAGAAAAACCTCTGCAGTTTTGCCGGTGCATGCGCAATATCGCACTATGTACAGGCTAATGTTTGTTAAATCGCATCACCCGGGGCCCGGATATGAGTGCATGGTTCTCAGTCGTTCAGGTTTAAAAAAGTCCTCGAGTGTCACAGCAAGTGAGGCCACCAAACGAACGGTTCTCTAATCTACATTTAATTTGACTTTGATTGAGGGAATTTAAATGTTTCAACCACCACGGGGCAATGATGGTGTAGCCATTTTAGGCTGGCTGGGCTAATTATTTCACTAACATAATGTAGCATGGCACGATGGTTTTATAAGTATGTTTTTTTTTTTTACACGTGGGCAAGTCTTGTTCAGTTCATGAGCTTGGTGGCCATCCAAAGTTGAGTGCCTTTTTTTTTCTTTTTAAAATTATTTATTGAGAGGTTGTGGAGTGTCCAAATGGCACGAGCACGATGCCCAGGCTGTCACAAGTCAAACAAAATTTGGCTCAAATTTGGATCCTGATCCAATCCATTACACAACATGCAACTTTTTGATGCTTGTTGGATTTTCGGATTTTTCATTCTGGACAACAAATCCAAGCTGATAAATCAATTTCAGTCCAATGTACAAAAAGTTGTTTGATACATTTGCTACTTTCGTTCAGCATTACAACCCATAAGTTGAAGATGAACCTAAACTATATAAATCTCAAACTTATCTGATTTGAGCTTGCTTGACTACCTTGCTTCCCTTAGAAGCCATAGGAATGCAATTGAATCGAGTTGACCTAACTTAGATGCATAAACAAAATGACTTGAAACTATTTTGAAGGAACATCCCATGGAGCAACCTAGAACTAAGTATAAAGTCAGCACTAAATCCCCGCTAAAATTGATCCTAAGTCAACACAAAACTCCAATTCATTAAACCTTAATTGATTCCGAATCAATTAATTTGGGTGATATATATCACCAAACCAACCACATCTAACCAAAATTACAAACTAAGTGGCGACTTACCTAGACTATCCTTAAGAGGGCAGAATGATGATCGGTCTAGGACAAATTATATCCTACACTTTATGTACCAACATACTCGTGCACCATGTCAACCAGCTAGCGTGTCTTTTTTCTATAGATGATGATGATGATGATGATGATGATGATGAGACCTATCTGAAGAAGATGAGATGATTGGTACAGTATAGGGTAATGTGGTCCACATAGTGTAGATATAATTTCTCTCAGCTACCTCAATTACTCGGAACATAAATGATTGAAGGATAAAAAAGACAGTTTTCTAGGGTGTGACCGTATGAGATATCTCCAAGTACTTATTGAGGGTGCAGAGGACGAACCTCACAAGCAAGGAGAAAGAGGAAGTGGACGAGCACAAGGTGCCAACTAGTTAGGATGCGAAGGCCAAACGGGGAGGCCCCAAGGTTCAGCCTTCTCACGCGCGGAGTTTGAGGTGGTACAAAAGCGGGAGGTCCGGCTGTGGAAGGGCAACACCCACCTTTCATCCGCGCTTTTCATGCCGAGACGTGGTCTAGATTTTTAAACATGTCGCAGGCTTTCTTTCTAAAACCTTTTCTCCAGACCGCCAAATGAGTTAAAGCGGCCAAAAGACCCCAGCCTGACGAATTCCATTTGTACTCTGATTTGGTATTTGATTAGACTTCTTTCTTTGATTGCTCATAGTGGCAACTCCAGCTAATTTATTTAAAATCATATGGCATTTAAAAATTGTGCCATTAGGCAATCACAAATGCCTGCAAATCTCACACTTTTACGATATTGAATCTTGATGTTTAGGTTCATTAATAACAATGGTAGCTTAGTCTCCTTTTCCTTCAAAGAAAAAAAAAATCTTGATATTTAGGTGTAACTCGAGCCGAGTTCTCTCAAATTTGAGTTTGCCGATATTGGGACTTCAGTAGGTTGGCGAATGCGTCCGAACTTGGATGAGTTTGGGATGGTATATCTCAACCTTATTTGAGCTTAAGTGGCTCTTTTGCTTGGTGAGAAAACACCATGTATTAATATATATTATTATTATTGACAGAGACAACAAAAAAAAAAAAGAAGAAAGAAAGAAAGAGCGAGCTTTGTATAGCCCTATGAGATTCATGGATTTTGATATTCCTAGTTGTCTAAAGATCACATGATTTAGGTAGTTCCTATATCGCAATACCTAGCAATTTAAAATATGATATAAAAATTATCTACATTTCATGATATTACGAGTAGCATATAAAATCATTTTAATGAGATCTCTCATATATTTTCATTGATTGAAACAGTCCATTTGGATTGATAGAAGAATAATTTGTTAGTATATTAACATAGACGGCACAAAAGTCTAGAGACTGAAAATATGAAATAAATAAATAAATATATATATAAAAGCTAAAGGAAAAAAGTTTATATGCAAAAATTGTTTAGTACACTTGAAACGGTTGCGAAAGAATTTTCCTAAGAGCAAACATCTAAATTTAACCAATTCGAGTTATTGTTTCTGTTGGATTGTCCCTCTTATGTGGGAGAATAGCCCAACAAATGTAGGCTAAGTTAATTATTTTTTAGACCATTCTATTTAGAATAATTTTTAGCCCAAAGTGAGGTTCATTAGGACAATTTTTATGTTGAGAAGGCAGGGGCATGAGGTCGTCTTCATTAAAAAAAAGAGGAAAGAGGGGGAGAATGAGCAGAATTGGTAGCATAGTTTTGATCAAACAACGATTGGAAGGCGATCCGTAGTCCGATTGAGCTGAAATTTTGACAGAGGCTTATAACAAGTGGTTTTTCAATATGTACGATGTGATTGCCATTTGCAGTCTTCTAGCACAATCACATTATGTAGAAATGTGATTGTTGTTCATATGAAATCTTCTCAATTTTTTTTTCTTATTGTTGATGTTTGCCAAGAATATTGTTCTTGAGATTATGTGGTGATATATGTATCTAGTTTTAGCCATAGAGAACAGATTGTAATGTCCATTATTGGTTGATAGTAGAAGTTCTTGGGTGGACTACGATCCTGATACTCTCCACATTGGGGAGGTTTTCCACGTAAAAATTCGATGTTACTTTTGTGTTTCGATAATTTGATCAGTTAAGTATTTGTAAATGCCTTGATATATATATATATATATATTAGGTGGATTGGCTCTAGTTGTTTGTTTCCTAATAGGTTTATATAAGGTGGGAGAGTTGCTGATTCTATTGTATTTTAATTATCTTATTTGTTGTTACCTCTCAATCCTAACAATTTCATCCAATAATTCGACCAAATTGTGAGTTGCATCATTAAGCTTACTAGCTAGATTTATTGATAACTCAAAGTTAACAGTCTAATACCAACTCAACTAGGAGTCTGACCAATCTATTCTGTCCGTGCCCCTAAAGTCAGATTGCCCCAATCCTGCAACAGTGACTTCAGATGTAAAATGCTACTCTGTTGCTTGTTTACTTTAAACTTGTGGAGGTAAAATGCACGTAGATTCGTATGTTTGAACAACCAGATGCAATTATTCCCATTTCTATGCGAACTCTAAATTGACCCTTCGGCTAAGGGAAGAGCAAGCCTCGGCATAATGCCATTATCGACCGTCAAACATTATTCTACGGTAACTTCAAAAAGCAAAACAACGTTCTCGGCTTCTTCTTCCTTTTTTTTTTTTTTTTAGCGCAACGTTCCCGGCTTCTTTGAAGTGCAATACGCGTAACCTCGGCGCTCGGAACTGGGACCCCAAGCTAATGGCACGGACGTAAATGTGCTCTCAAATCAGGGGTAAATGGTTCACCAACCCCTCTCTTAAGCCGCCTCCTACTGGGAAATGTAGCACTCCAACTTTCCACTCTCTTCGGCACCACGTGGCCTCAACCTTATGTAGGAGAAAACCCCTCTATCTCCGGCGATGTAGCCGGACTCCGGCGAGACCAGGAGAGTTTTCCGGCGATGTCAGCGGCGGGGGGGAGGAGGAGGAGGAGAAGGGTCCTTTGCTTGGCGGTCCTTTACGTTGTCTGGGTGCTATGCTTCCCCTGCCGAGCAGGGGCAATTCCGATGTTTCCTCCAAACTCCGGGGCAACGCCACGTGATAAGACCCCCCTCGTCGGCCGGAGGGTGGCTCCCCCCCACTGGAGCTCGCCGGCCGGCGACGGCGAACGGTTGGACGACAGTAAGCGAAGAGTCCCAAGCTGCCCCGATCCCCTCCACAACCGGT
Source organism: Phoenix dactylifera (assembly GCF_009389715.1). Lineage (NCBI taxonomy): Eukaryota > Viridiplantae > Streptophyta > Magnoliopsida > Arecales > Arecaceae > Phoenix > Phoenix dactylifera. The sequence goes on along the minus strand of NC_052408.1, from coordinate 9,443,437 downwards.
AAAAAAAATAATGTTATAACTATTGGTACAATTATTTTTCGGGGCATATCGACATGTATCCTTCTCCTCTATTTTGTTTGTGTACAGCTGGAGGAAGAGAGGCTCTGTATTGATGGAATCTCCTATTTTTATTTTAACTGTTGTCAATAATTTGTGGTAAAATGGTGGAGGTGTAATCAACTAAGCTGAGATTCTTGGTCGCAATGATTTACGATACAGAGCCATGGTCAAGTGCTATAGCCATGGAAACAAGGAAAAAATTTGCAGTCTAGTTGTGTTCTTATGTTCATTTATAGATTTTAATTTCTACTTTGTAGAAATAAGGGCTCCATTATGTATAAAGGTATTAGCGTTCTATTGAGAAATTAGACATATGAATTTCTGTTTATTTCCAGTTTTAAAATTTTTTATGGTATCGGCTGTTGCGGTGCGGTGACATGAGATAATTTCAAAATTGGCAAGTGCAAAATCGGCAGTGGAAGGAAAGTACTTGTGCGCCATTTCTTCTTTCAGTTGATACTCTTCGCATTTCCTTTCAGTTGTTGTGTGTAGTCCAAAAATCAAATCAGTCTGTCTCAGAGATGGGAGGAGGCGCCTGTCAGCTGCCGTATCCTTCCCAATAAACGAGTCCTTAATTATTTAATTATATATATATATATATGTATGTATGTATGTATGTATGTATGTATGTGTGTGTGAAGTACATACAAGAATAATAAATCTTATGTACTTTGGCAGGGAGGAGTTTGGCCATGCGCCCTTAAAGAGATTTAAAGGCTAAATTTGGACTAGAGGAGTCGGGGATTGTTCTAAATTCCATGCTTTCTACTATTGCTTGCACTATTAATATATGTATTGGTCTGTGAATTAGCCGCTTATAGACGTCATGGCCATGTCGCACGAGGTATTTCTCACCTACACAAGTGATTTTCATCTTTGATCTCTGTGGTTTCACAAAGGTATCTTCAATCACATCCTAGAGATCGAGTGATCAACGGTCCATCAACTTGATAGTTGTAGTATTTCCTATACACATGAATTTTCACTCATATGCAAGTACAGGGCCGGCCCGAGCCTTAGGCGACTGAGGCGGTCGCCTAAAGCCTCGGGCCAACGGAAGGCCCCCGGAAGGTGAAGAGAGAGAGAGAGAGAGAGGGAGGGAGGGAGGGACTGTGACCAAAAGGAAGCAAAGGCCCCATATAAAACGGGATGAGCTGGCTACGAGTCTTCCCCCTTGATGGAAGGGAGGTGGAGAGTTTCTTGGCCTGCAGAGGGAAAATTTAGGAAGTTGGGGACGGTAGTTTTGTTTTGGATGGAGAGAGAGAGAGAGAGAGAGGAGGGATTTGGTTGGCTTGATACACGCCTGAAGCCACTCTTACCTTTCATCCCTTCTCTTGTTTGGTTTTGGTCTTGGTTTTCCTTCCCTCACATTACTCCTGATCCAGCTGGACTATCAGGAAGAAAGGGGGATTGGAAATGGACTTTCTTGGAGGGTGGAGATTCTTTTAATTTTCTCCTCTCGGTTTCTTCTCCCCTCTTGGGTGGTAGAGAGAGAAGGAGGGAGGGGGTTGAATGGCTGCTGTGCTGTGATGTTGCGGTTGCTGCTTGGGTACTCACTTGAAGGGGAGATGGAGGGATGGGACTTTTATTAATTAGATGGAGTCAATTTTTCATAATGCCCCTACTTTCTCTTATAGAGAAGCTCCCGGAGAAATTCTTTTCTTTACCTTGACCATGAAGTGCCATGGGATGACCTTTTCCTATTCCGCTCTTGCTTGACATGATAAACAAAATTGCCAAGCATTATCTCAGTTATTTAATCAATTTTATGGCCCTTCTTTTAGGATAATTACTTTTCTGCATTTCCATTCAAAAATAATATTAAATTAAAAAGATTTCTGGCCTATCTTTGTTAGATTCATGTACCTTTGTTGAAATAGTGTACTTGATAGCTATCCATTTTCATATCATTTTTTTAATATTTTATATTTATTAAAAAAATTTATTATTAAAAAAAAGGCCTCATTCATTGGATTCGCCTTAGGCCTCCAAATGTATTGGGCCGCCCCTGTGCAAGTATATATTTTGGCACCATTGATGTTGGAATGCAAGCTTATATATGACTCTTTTTCCCTTTTTTTTTTTTGTTGAAAGCTTCTTGTATATACTCTAATTACTTGACATTATTTTTACAATTTTTTCTTGGCTTTGTATGCTCTTCGTCGATCTTTGCTTGTGATAAATTTAAACATAAAATGGATTTATGGTACTTTCTGCGGTATGCTATAATCTCATATCTGTTTGCAGTGGTTCGAGTCATTGATGGCTGGATGCCATTCAATGATGCACCTACCCCTATCCGAGTAAATTAGCATAGCGAAGTAATTGATTTTGGTAAAAAAAGTGTTACATAATGACGGTGCAACTCCACTGTTGCTTTCCTTTTAGCATGAATTGCTATTTGGGTGGCTTCCAAATGAAACAGAAAAAGACAACCAGTATATCCCTGCCATGTGGTCTTTTCGTTTGAGTATGCTTCTTCTGTCCTGACAAATGTGGCTTATAGACAGCAGACTACAAATTCCTATACTCCTCTCTAAATAAATTCCTATACTCCTCCCTAAATTCTTCTAATTCTTTTTTACTTTATCCTCCTCCTCCTCCTCCTCCTCCTTTTTTAACAACGGCAGCTCACACATGATGGATGTAGATGCGATCAACAAAGTCAGTAAATAAATGTCATATAAAGGCTCTGGCACGGATCCACTGTCCAACCATACAAACCCACGAGAGTGATGGGCTGTAAAGGAAGCAATCCAGTCAGCAACCTTTTTTATTTCCTTGTAGATGTATGAGGCCCGGTAGAAGTGGCACTTTCCCAGCAATATACGAATCTCATTGATCAGCGGTCGGTTCTCAGCTGTGCATCCCGATCCCAGATCTACTCAACCATCGTGACCAATTCCCCCTTAAGGATAATGTGGTCCGCGCCCAGTGTCCGCCTCGCATAGCAGATACCCTCCCAGGCTACTCTAAGCTCAGCACATGCCACTGACGAGTCAAAAGTCCGCCGATCTCCCGTCTCAACTAGTCTGACGTTGTGGTCTCGGATGGTGAAACCCACACCACTGCATCTCCTGTCATTAGACACACTGCCATCGAAATTTATTTTGAAGAAACTAGAAGGTGGGGACTCCTAGAAGACAAAGACTGTCGTGGTAGCTATCTAGCCAGTATTGGTAGGCCAGTTAGGCAACTTGAGTCCCCCTCTTCTTAGACTCAGAGCTCTGTATCGAGGCCTCCAGAAAACGTAGGAGATCCTCAATGGACGACCACCTCTGCCACTGGTCTAGCTAGGCCGAAGCATAGTGCTAAACCTGGTTGGCCCATGGGCATCCGATAAGGACGTGGTAAATGGACTTCTCCACCTCTGGACAGGTCACACAAGCTATCAGAATTCTCATTCCCCATTTTCCCAACACAGCTCTGGTGGGCAGGCACCTTCAGGCTACCTTATAGAGAAACAAGGCATTTTGTAGGTGGATGCGTATCCTCTAGATCTAATTGCTCTCAATTTATTAAGTTGCAGGCCCTCGGATTAGCCTCAAGAGATTTCGAACTTTCACCACTGGCAATGCGGTCATGCTCCACACCCTTCTATCTGCTGTCGCTCTCTTCATGACCGGCATGGTTAGAATCTGCTCGGCTAGCTACTCTTCGAACACTGTCAGATTCTTCTAATTCTCCAAGACCTGGTTAAGCTGTTGTTTTCTTGAGCATAACGGTGACATGCCCTCTTCATATTTCATTGAAAAATGAAGTGAGAGTTAAGGTGGCATTCAAACCCAAAATTCCGGTACCATCACTGGAAATCTTAATCAATAAAGTAATCTAGTACTCATCTTTATAAGAAACTTAATTCTTGGTTACGCAGCTGATATCTCTTTTAGCTTCACCCATAAAATTTACTGGGTTACTGTAATCGGGTCCGCATTGTCCATTGATACGGGAAGTACGGCGAGGCTGTGACAAGATGAGGGCGATTAATCATGGTATCCCTGGTGCATCGTCTTCTGTGACATTTAGACAGTGCATGGAGTGGACAGAGTGCTGGCACGAAGGAAGTTGCGACGTAGGAGAGGTCAGAGGAACGGCGTTGCACCGTCGCCTAGCTGTTTGGACATGGAATCTCACAGGCCTCTCAACCACTTCTCACCACCTTCTCCATCGCACTAAATGCGATCAGTAATTATCATCACCATAAAAGCCTCTTCACACTGCTCAACGCACATCTCTTCACATTTCTTCAATCCTTCCTAAATGTCCTAGCCTAGCCAAGAGGGAGTCGGAGACGCAAGAGGTTGGTGAGGAAAGTCTCGGTCTCAGCCTTTTTTTTTTTTTTTTTTTTTTTTTTTGGTATTGTCGGAATTTCTTAGGGCTCAGTTTGATTCGTGGGAAAAATAGGAAAAAAATTATGGTCAATGAAAAAGTAATAAGATGCCTCTTATTTGGTTAAAGTTTTCAAAGAAGAAAAACGTAAAAATTGTATTTTCATGAAAATATGATTCCCACATTTTATGAAAAAGTCTTTTCATTAGAAACATGTGAAAGTTACTTTCTCATGAGGCAGAAATCACTCCATTTTTATTTTTTCCCAAAAAAATTCTTCAGCATTAAAAAAGCATTAAAGAGGCATTAAATACCTAATTTTTATTAAGAGCATAATAGAAATTATACATAACTTTCTCAGCAAAGTGGATAGTCAACCAAATATAAGCACTTTGTAAATTTGTCACTTTCTTATGGTCAATCAAACATACCAAAAGTACTTTCTTAGGCATTCTCTTCCTAGAAATCTGTTTCCCAGTAATAATATTTTTTGGAGGGAAAACGATTTCTGCGAATCAAACAAGCCCTTAGCATATGTTATGCATTTGAGTTTTTTACCTAATGGGATATGATTACCCTTGTTTGTTAGCAGAAAATTCATATGAAATTTTGCTTCTCTAGTATATTTTCTTGGATGCAATCATTTGACCTTAATTTGACTGAAGTCCATGAAAAGCCTCCCGTCGCTCGCTCGCTCTCTGTGTGTGTGTGTGTGTGTGTGTGTGTGTAAATCAGAGGAAGGAAAAAAGAAAACAAAACAAAAAGCAAAGTATGAAGAGCGAGAGCCTGTCAAAGTAGGGGGACGATTCTGTACCGAATTAGTCCTATACACTATTTTAAACTAGTCCTTCAGAAATGTGTCGATTGGTCCTGTTGCTGGAAATTGGACCCGGAGGCAACCTTCGGTCGAGGAGAGGGAGCGACTGTTGATCCTCACGGCGGGGCGGCGGTCTGTCGGCGGGCGGCGTCCTCCGTCCGGGGCGGTCGGAGAGAAGGAACAGCAGGTCCTCGCAGCGGGGCGGCGATCCGTTGGCTGGCGGCGTCCTCCGTCCGGGTGCCTGCACACGAACCGGTGGCCGGGTTCTCCGGCGCCGGCCCTCCGACGCTCAAGTCAGGGAGGGGGCGAATAGTGGGGAGAAGGAGATAGACAGTGATTTTTGGGTGTATGAACGTTTCAATCCCCTCTTGAGAGGCCAAGGCTCCCTTTTATATGCGGGGGTCGGTTTACCTGTGGTGTAACAGGGCGAGGCCGTAGTACGGCTTGGCATGTTGTTTAGGTCGGCGCTCGGTCAGGCGAATCATTGCACTGATGTCGGCGGCATGGCCGAGATCAGAGACTTATCATAGTCGACTAGACCCTGCTGGGTTGATTTGCCGTGGAGAGCTGAAGATTCGTAGATGCCAGGAGCCATGCGCATTTATTGTGGAGTAAGTCGGAGATCCGCATTCATTATGGAGTAAGCCGGAGATCCGCATTAATGGTGGAGTAAGCCGGAGATCCGCATTTATTGTTGAGTGTGCCGGAAGATTACAGCGGCCATGCGCAATAAATGCCGGAGGGGTGTTAGAGTACGGTCCTCGGACATCGGGGTTTCTCTTAGGTCGGAGGTTTCGGGGTCGGTCGTCTCGTGGCCGAGCGTTCCGAGGTCGGACGCTGACTTCGGCTGTCCGGGGTCGGAGGTTGTACGGCTTCTTAGGGGCATTTATATCATTTGGGGGGAAACTTTATTCCCCCCAACACTACCCCCCGACTTCCGAGTTCGAGCGGCTTGTGGGGCTCGGACGTGGGAAGTAAAGTCTGTCACTAAGGTTGGGGGGAAGGTCTCGCCCGCCCCCTTGTGCTTTCCGGAGCTTTCATGGTGAGATATGCGCCCTTTGGCGTCTCGAGGCTGCTTTATTCGGTGAGCTAATGATGGAGCTCGTATCATCATGCTTCTTGAATCGCCAGGATCATTTTACGGCGGATTAATGATGGGGGACCTCGAGCTCGTCGAGGCGGTGTCTCGATTCCGTAATCGACGTTTCTGGCTCATTAATGAGTGTGCCGTTACGGGGTTTGAAACGGACACGCGGCGCGACCCGAGGTCGGACGCTTTCGATTTCATGTTACTGGATCATAATTCCGAAGAAGTGGAGGCCTCATCGGGGCTCCACGTGTCCCAGATCTTATTAAACGAGGGGAGCGGGGGTTACGTCCGCTCGTTCCTCAAGACGATTTGATTCTGTGGACCCATGATGAGGCCCCGAGATCCGATGGGACAACGCTTCGATTTCGTATCCGATTTATCAAACCGGAGTGAATACGGTGCCTCGGCTTCCGAGGTCGACACGTGGCGCAACCCGGTCGGGGGGATGGGAACCGACCCCGTCGATCTGAGCCGTCAGGGGGGTCTATATAAACCCCACGAGTCTGCCCTAAAGGTCTTGTTTGGCCGCCTCTTATTTTCGTCGTCTTTCCCCCCTGCTTCCTCCCTCAGCTGAATCTTGCTGGTGGTGCCCGGAGCGATTTCCGGCAATGTCCAGTAGGTTTTCTTCCTGTTTTCACTAGGGTTTCCTCTTTTCTCCTCCTCGTCAACTTCCATTTTCTACTCTTAACTTTTACTCCACTCTTCTGTGAGAATGGGTTCCGGTCCCGAAGAGGTTGGGTCGAGTCTGTCGGAAGAGGAGCTGGAGTTAATCCGCTCCCGTTTCTTCTTCCAGCCCGGGTTTCGCCTTGAAACCGCAGGGCCGGAAGACAGGGTGACGCAGCCACCCCCAGGTCGGATCGCGGTTTACCGCGAGACACTTTGGGCGGGCCTGCGTTTTTCCGCCCATGAGTTCGTGAGCAACTTGCTGGCCGAGTACCAGCTCGTCCCGGCGCAGTTGGCTCCGAACTCATAGAGGACCATAATCGGGTTTTTATCCCTGTGCCTCGGGCACGGGATCCCGATTTCGGTAGGTCTTTTTCGCCGGTGTTTTCTGTTAAAGAAAAACCCGGCGGACGTAGGGTGGTTATATTTCGCCTTTCGGGGCGGTATGTCACTCTTCCGGGGCGCCCCTTCCTCGATTCACGAGTGGAAGAGGAAGTTTTTCTTTCTGGCGTCTGCGGCGCCTTGGGGGTTCGAGCCACGGTGGGGACACCCTCGGCTGAAGGCCCTCAACAAACTCTCCGAGCCCACGGGGAGGGAGCTGAGGACACTGGACTCTTTGCGAGCCCTCGGGAGGGGCAACGACCTGACCGAGCTCCTGCGGGAGGACGCCCTGGCGAGCGTGGGTCTGAGCTCGGCGCGCCCCGAGGGTAAGGGCGGTTGCATTATTCTATTTATTTATTTCTTGTTCTCCGTCTTTACGGTCACTGGTCTGACTCTTAACAAAATTCTTGATTTCAGATATTCCACGCATGCCGACCAGCAACACATCACTTTTCTCTCGCCTGAGGAGGCGAGAGGCCGAGGCCGGGGGTGCTGCGCCCCAGCCTCGGAAGAGGGCGAGGACGGACGGCGCTTCTTCGTCGGCCGGGACGAGTGGCCCCGAGGCGGGGGCCCCTGCAGCCGACCCGAGGCGGGAGCGGGTTGTTGGTGATGCGGGCCCGTCGGCCCCTCCTTGCCCTACCCCCTTGCCCAGCGGGGGGAGCCGTCCGTGGTCCGGCCGCAGCAGCCAGGACCCGGGCTTACCCGAGGCACCGAGGCGAGCGGCTCCGGGACCTCGGGTTCGATCGTGCCGAGCTCTTCCCGGGCTTTCCGAGAAGAGTCGGTCGAGCCGGACTCTTCTATTCCCGAGGGGCGCTCGGCCTTTCAAGATGCCGAGGTCGCACGCTCCATGTTGCGGCGTGCGGTGCTTCCAGCGGACCGGGCCGTGTTCCGGGGTATTTCGCTGGAGGAGGTCGTCGGCAGTGCTTACTGCAACACCGCCCGGGTAAGCTTCCTTCTTAATTTCCCCGAGTTTTTAGCGTACATATGTGCAAGCCCTCAGTACGACTTCTCGACGGTCCGTCCGAGGGAGGACCGGGGCTGGGGGTCCGACGTGCAAGCCCTTCCTGCCATCCTGACGTCCGAGGCGGGAATATACGAGCAGGACCCCGCCGAGCCTTCGACGGGGGTAGCCGAGGCGGACGGTGTCATGGAGGCGGCTCCGGCGGCCGAGATCGACGCTGTCCCGGAGGCGGCGCCCGAAGCTCCTGCTCCCGGCCCCGAGCCTGTTCCGGAGGAAGATCATGAGGTCATCAATGTGCCGGATGACCCCCCGGATGTGGCTCCCGCCGCTTAGGACTTAGCATATTTTTCTTTTCTTTTTCATTGTATCCGGGGTCGGCCCTTGAGTGGCCGACTTCCAATTTTGTGATTGGCCTTCCGGCCCTTTGTTAATGAAGAAATGTTTTTGTCATTCTGTGTTCATCTTTCCCTCTGTTGTCGTGGATGAGGCTAGAACCTTAGCTAACCGCCTCGACGACCTCTAACTTCGTATTTTAATCTATGAGCTGCTTAACGAAGCTGCCCTTTTCGCTGGCTATATCTTAGCCTTCTCGGATTCCAGTCGTCTCGACCAAAGGGAGCTCCGAGCTTAGGTTTCTAGAAAATTTCTCTAAGTCCTATAACTCGGATCTTAGAGTCATGGGAGTTGCCACGTTTGGCCTTTAGGAAAATCTTGAGGCACCGAGGTCGGGCCTTAGCCCTTCAAGTGGGACCGGAATAGGTCTATTCGTGCCGCTATTCGGGGAGTTTAGTCGGGTTTCCGAACTCAACTCCGAACCTCTCATAGGGAGCGCGGGCTAATAAACAAGTTATTGCCGAAAGTTTTCATAGTTATCGTTCTCGGACCCTGCCGAGATTTCGGTGAACAAGGCTGGGATTTCCAAAGATTGCCTTGGTACCTGTGCTTGGCTGGTACATTCGTGGCTGGGACCACTTTCTCAGCTGGACGTCGGAGTTTACTTAGAAGAGCCGAGTTGGGCCCTACTTTATGAAGCCTTAGTACGGATTGCGGAGACTTGACGAACAGAGCAGGCATAATGAAGTTGGGAGGTCGGTCTTAAGCCGACCCAACAAAGAAGCCCGGCTTTGGGGCAAAATAAGACTCCAACATTGGACGAGATCCCGCTCGGCAATATGTGGATAAAATTTGACAAGGAGGGCGTCTAGTTGGGTGTACCTCTTGCATTCTCGGGGTCATGCTTCGCATGGTGGAGTAGGTCGCTTCCCTTCCTCGTCGACCTCCGGAGTCATTTTTGACTTGTAAAAGGGGCTCGGGCTTCCCATGGACCCGGCGACTCCTGCCGGAGTTGAGAGGATCTGGGGAGGCTCTGTTGATTTGTAGCCCTTTTTGAGATCGAGGGGGCTTAAGACCCTATGGTCGGACCTCGGAGCGCCTCAATCTTGGTCGAGGGATCTCACGTCAGGTCGGCGGGTTCGTGGACGCTTTGCTGACCTGTGATACCTCCCGAGGTCGAGGGAGTCTGGTTCTCTACGGTCGACCCTCGGGGCATCCCGACCTTAGTCGAGGGATCGTTCGCTTCGGGGATCGGGGATCGTCGACCGCTCCCGGGGGTCCACTTTGCGGCGCCCCGGGTGGAGCCACCCTTTCCACCCCTCACGGCGCCTTTCCGAGGTCGAGGGAGTCTGGTTCTCTACGGTCGACCCTCGGGGCATCCCGACCTTAGTCGAGGGATCGTTCGTCAGGTCGGCTGGTCTGGGCACGCTCTACCGACCGGCGACGCTTCCCGAGGTCGAGGGAGTCTGGTTCTCTACGGTCGACCCTCGGGGCATCCCGACCTTAGTCGAGGGATCGCTCGCTTCGGGGATCGGGGATCGTCGACCGCTCCCGGGGGTCCACTTTGTGGCGCCCCGGGTGGAGCCACCCTTTCCACCCCTCACGGCGCCTTCCCGAGGTCGAGGGAGTCTGGTTCTCTACGGTCGACCCTCGGGGCATCCCGACCTTAGTCGAGGGATCGTTCGTCAGGTCGGCTGGTCTGGGCACGCTCTACCGACCGGCGACGCTTCCTGAGATCGAGGGAGTCTGGTTTTCTACGGTCGACCCTCGGGGCATCCCGACCTTAGTCGAGGGATCGCTCGCTTCGGGGATCGGGGATCGTCGACCGCTTCCGGGGGTCCACTTTGCGGCGCCCCGGGTGGAGCCACCCTTTCCACCCCTCACGGCACCTTCCCGAGGTCGAGGGAGTCTGGTTCTCTACGGTCGACCCTCGGGGCATCCCGACCTTAGTCGAGGGATCGTTCGTCAGGTCGGCTGGTCTGGGCACGCTCTACCGACCGGCGACGCTTCTCGAGGTCGAGGGAGTCTGGTTCTCTACGGTCGACCCTCGGGGCATCCCGACCTTAGTCGAGGGATCGCTCGCTTCGGGGATCGGGGATCGTCGACCGCTCCCGGGGGTCCACTTTGCGGCGCCCCGGGTGGAGCCACCCTTTCCACCCCTCACGGCGCCTTCCCGAGGTCGAGGGAGTCTGATTCTCTACGGTCGACTCTCGGGGCATCCCGACCTTAGTCGAGGAGGCGCTACGGGGGGCCGCGAAGGTACTACCCCGTTGTTGGTGTTGAGCGCCACGGGGGACTGCGAAGGTACTACCCCGTCTTCCCGAAGTGTCGAGGGGTCTGGGCACGCACTGTCGACACTCGGGGCATCTCGACCTTAGTCGAGGAATCTTGCACCAGTCGACGTTTCACCGTCCTGCGATTCTTCCCGAGGTCGAGGGAGTTTGGGACTCTACGGTCGAGCCTCGAGGCATCCCGATTTTGGCCGGGGAATCTGAGGATCACAGACGACCCAATATTAGAAGAAGATTACAGTCATCAAAATGAGAGAAATATTTGCAGAAAAAGGAGCTGAGTCCATTATCCTGATTATCTTGAACCCCTTGGGGTTTCACTGGTAGTACATTCGTAAATTCTCGGAGTTCCAGCTTCGTGGGATCAGAGTCCCTTCCAGGGACTTCAATTTGTACGCCCCTGGCCGTTGTACCCGGGCGATTTGATACGGTCCTTCCCAGTTTGGGGCGAGCTTTCCTTGCTCGGTTGGTTGAGAAGCCTCGGCTTTCCTGAGGACGAGGTCCCCTACTTTGAAGAGCTTGGGCTTAACTCTGGAGTTGTAGTATTGGGCCGTTCGCTGTTGATATCTCGCCATGCGCACCCGGGCGACCTCTCTTGTCTCTTCGACGAGGTCCAAATTGCTCCTGAGCTGGGAGGAATTGGTATCGGGGTTGTAATGCTCCACCCTCGGAGAAGGCAAGCCGATCTCCAATGGGATGACGGCCTCAGTGCCGTATGCTAGGTTGAAGGGGGTCTCTCCCGTGGGCAGTCGGAACGTGGTCCGGTACGCCCAAAGGACATTGTACAAGTCCTCGACCCACTGTCCTTTGGACCGATCAAGCCTAGCTTTGAGTCCCTGCAAAATAGTTCGGTTAGTTACCTCAATTTCTCCGTTTGTCTGGGGATGGGCAACCGAGGTGAAGCGATGATCAATGCCGAGCTCAGAGCAAAACTCCCTGAAATGAACATTGTCAAATTGTCGACCATTGTCAGATATAAGGATACGGGGTAGTCCGAATCGGCAGATTATAGACTTCCACACAAAGTCCCGCATCTTTTGCTCGGTGATCCGGGCAACAGGTTCGGCCTCGACCCATTTGGTGAAGTAGTCGATGGAGACGACCAGGAACTTTCTCTGTCCGGTGGCCAGGGGAAAGGGCCCCAGGATGTCGATCCCCCATTGGGCAAACGGCCAGGGGGCGATGATGGAGGTCAGTAGAGCTGAAGGTCGGCGCTGGATATTGGCGTTTCGTTGGCACCGATCGCACTTGCGGACGAAATCTGTTGCGTCCTTCTGGAGTGTGGGCCAGTAGTATCCCTGCCGCAGGATCTTATGGGCCAAGGCTCGACCCCCCAGGTGATTTCCGCAGATCCCTTCATGGACCTCTCGGAGGGCGTAGTCCGTCTCAGAGGGGCGGAGGCACCTGAGAAGGGGAGAAGTAAATGATCGTCGATAGAGTTTATTCTCGTACAAGACATACCGGGGAGCCTGGCGCTTGATTCGGCGAGCCTCCATCTCGTCATGAGGTAGAGTTCCGTCCTGAAGATAGCAGACGAGCCCGTCGATCCAGCTTGGCTCGGAGTCGACGCACATAGTGGGCTCGGGTTCCTCCGTGCTGGGGACCCGAAGATACTCGAGCGCTTTTCCCTTGGGAAGCTCGCTCATGCGGGAGGTGGCCAGTTTGGATAGCTGGGCTGCCCTGAGGTTTTCCGCTCGGGGAATATACTGAATATTGAAAGAATTCAGGGCAGATGTGAGTTCCCGCACCTTTTGGAGATACTTTTGCATGGATGGCTCTTTAGCTTCAAAATCTCCTTGGACCTGGTTCACCACCAGCTGGGAGTCGCTGAAGGCCGTCAGGTCTCCCACTTTTAGTTCTTTCGTCAGCTTGAGCCCGGTGATGAGAGCCTCATACTCGGCCTCATTGTTCGAGGCCGGGAACTCGAGTCGCAGAGCTTGCTCGGCCACCACTCCATCTGGACTGGTGAGGATAAGTCCGGCCCCGCTGCCCCCCGGGGTCGAAGACCCATCCGAGTGCAGGACCCATTGCTGCCTCGGGGTCTCCTCCACAGACTCAGATGGCGGCTCGAGGTCGTCCGGAAGGGTGCACTCCACGATGAAGTCGGCGAGTATCTGAGCTTTGATAGCCGGCCTGGGCCGATATTCTAGGTCGAATTCCCCGAGCTCGACTGCCCATTTGGCGATCCTCCCCGCACGATCCGACCTCTGCAATATCTGCTTCATAGGCTGGTCGGTTAATATAGCTATCGTGTGGGCTTGGAAGTAAGGTCTGAGTCTCCGAGCCGAGATAATGAGAGCGAAGATGGTCTTCTCAAGTTTAGAATATCGGGTCTCAGCATCCCTGAGAACCCGGCTGGTGTAATAGACCGGCTTTTGGAGCTTGTCTTCTTCCCGGACGAGGACCGAGCTTACTGCAGCTGGGGAGACGGCCAGATATAAGTAAAGAATTTCGCCCTTCTGGGGCTTGGTGAGCAGCGGGGGAGAGGCCAGAAGGCGCCGAAGCTCTTCAAAGGCTTGCTGGCATTCTTCTGTCCACCGGAAGTCTTTCGGCCGTTTGAGGCTCTTGAAGAAGGGGAGGCAACGCTCGGCTGATCGAGAAACAAACCTTCCCAGGGCGGCTACCCGCCCCGCGAGCCGCTGCACCTCCTTAACTGTCTTTGGAGGCGACATCTCTTGCAGTGCCCGGATTTTCGCCGGGTTGGCTTCAATTCTGCGTTGGGTCACTATGAAACCCAGGAACTTGCCCGAGGCGACCCCGAACGCGCACTTCGCCGGATTGAGTTTCATTTGGTATTTTCTGAGCTTGGCGAATGTCTCGTTGAGATCGGCTATGTGGTGTTCCGCCGCTTGGCTCTTTACCAGCATGTCGTCCACATAGACTTCCATGTTCCGGCCGATCTGGTCTTTAAAGATTTGGCTGACCAGTCTCTGATAAGTGGCCCCAGCGTTTTTCAGGCCAAAGGGCATCACCTTGTAGCAGTAGGTGCCCTTGTCGGTGATGAAGGCCGTCTTCTCCTCGTCTTCTGGCGCCATTCGGATTTGGTTGTATCCTGAAAAGGCGTCCATAAAAGTTAGCAGTTGGTGTCCTGAAGTGGAGTCGACGAGCTGGTCGATGCTCGGGAGAGGGAAGCTGTCTTTTGGGCAGGCCTTGTTCAGGTCGGTGTAGTCCACGCACATACGCCATTTTCCGTTGGCCTTCTTTACGAGGACTACGTTGGCGAGCCAATCCGGGTAGGAGACCTCCCGGATGAAGCCGGCTCCGAGGAGTTTGTCCACCTCCTCGGCCGCAGCTCGTTGTCGCTCAGGGGCGGAGCCTCTTTTCTTCTGCTTTACAGGCCTGCTGGTTGGCCTTACCTGGAGTCGGTGGACCATGACCTCGGGGTCAATTCCTGGCACGTCCGCGGGCGACCAGGCGAAGACGTCAGCGTTGTCCCGCAGGAAGCTGACGAGGCGATTCCTCTTATGGGCGCCGAGGCCGGAGCCAACCTGCACGGTTAGCTCGGAAAAATTTTCTTGTAGTGGGATTTGAATAAGGAGCTCACCGGGCTCTACTTGCTTCTTCCAGAGAGTGTCCCTCGCATCGAGGATTTCTATGGGCAGTGAAGGGCCCATCGGGCGGTCTGGTGCCTCGGCTGGTTGCTTTACTGTGTGGGCCGCCATGTAGCATTGCTTGGCGACCAGTTGGTCTCCGCGGACCTCGCCCACTCCTTGGCCGGTGGGGAACCGCATGAGCAAATGGCGAGTTGAAACCACGGCTCAAAGGGCGTTTAACCCTGGGCGCCCAAGGATGGCGTTGTAGACCGAGGGCAGACGGACCACCAGGAAGTCCATCCTCACAGTGCTCTCCCGGGGGGCGAGGCCAACTGTGACAAGGAAGCTAGCCTCACCTTCAACCGGGACCGCATCTCCGGTAAACCCGACCAGCGGGGCATTGATTCTCCGGAGGTGTCCTTCTGTCAACCCCATTTTTTGGTAGGCATGGTAGTACAAAATGTTGGCTGAGCTTCTATTGTCAACTAGGACACGCTTTACATCAAACCTATTTACAATCATTGAGATGACCACAGCGTCATCGTGAGGGGTCTCGACCCCTTCTAAGTCCTCGTCCGAGAACGAGATGACTTCATCAGTGCGTGGGCGCTTCGGGGGTGCTCCCTGGGCGGCTGTTCCTGCCGAGGTCCGCCCAATCATGTTGATGGTGCCGGCGATAGGCCTGTTGCCGCCAGGATTTTCGTTGGGTGCGACATTCTCCGCCGGCCTCCTTTCCTCATGTCGGTTCCTCACGAACCGGTTGAGTACTCCCCGTCTGATGAGCGCTTCTATCTCGTCCCGGAGTTGGAAGCAGTCCTCCGTGTCGTGCCCGCGATCTCGGTGGAAGCGGCAGTACTTCCTGAAATTTCGGGAAAATTCCGTGTCTCGCATAGGAGGCGGGGGTCGGAAGAAGTCCCGACCCTCAATTTCCATCAGGATCTCGGCCCGAGGAGCATTGACGGGTGTATAGTTCTCGTACCTCGCCTGGTACGTCCGGGGCCGCGGTGGAGACCTCGGGACGAGGAGGTGTCCTCTGCTGAGGTCGCCCCTGCTGACGGGGCGGGCTCCTCAGTCTGGGGAGATTCTTCTCTCGGCGGGGAGACCGGCTCCTTTGTCGACCGCGCTCGTCGCGGCGCTTGTTCCGCTTCTTCGAGGTGGGCTCGATTGCCCCCCGCCTGGAGGCGACTGCCTCCTCGGCCTTGGCGTACTTCCGGGCTCGGGCCAGCATTTCGGTGAAGTCGGCCGGGAAGCTCTTCTCGATGGAGAAGAGGAATCGGTAGGAGCGGACCCCAGTCTTCAGAGCCGACATGGCTATCGACTGGTCTAGCTCGCGAACCTCCCATGTGGCGGCGGTAAAGCGGTCCGGGTACTCTTTGAGGGACTCCCCCTCCTTCTGCTTGATGTCTAGGAGGGAGTCTGATGTCCGTCGCTGGCGCCGGCTGGCAGCAAAGTTGGTGGCGAACTGCCTGCCGAGCTGCTCAAAAGAGGACACCGTGTTCGGCTTCAGACCAGAGAACCAAAGCCGAGCGGTCCCTCGGAGGGTTGTTGGGAAGGCCTTGCAGAGTATGGGCTCCGAGGACTCTTGTAGGGCCATGAGGGCCCGATAACTCTCCAAGTGGTCGAGGGGGTCGGTGATTCCGCTGTAGGGCTCCACCTGAGGCATTTTGAACCTCGCGGGAACTGGCTCGTCCTCGATCTGGCGGGAGAAGGGGGACTTGGTAGTGAACTCAAAGTCCCCTTCCTGTCTTGCCTTCTTGCTGTGGAGTGCCGCAATCTGGCGCTCCAGATGCTCGACTTTTCGGTCGAGCTCCCCCACCCGTGGGATTGTCGCTGTGGTTTGCGCCAGCTCACGGTGATCCGGGGCTGACTCCGCCTCAGAAAGTTGGGGTCTCCGGTCGAAACCTTCTCCCGGTAACTCTCTCCGGGGAGAAGCTCGTTCTCCATTGTTGGCTCTGGAGGAGCCATGCAAATTTTGGCTGGGGAGAACCGGGCCGTTGGGGAGACACTCCGGCGGGGCCTTGGGCCTGCGGGGGAAGTGCCGGTAAAGCCTCCACGCGCCGCAGGCCCTGAACGGCGGCGGCCAGGGCCTGGACTTGCTATGCCAGGGCATTGAACTGTTCCGGCTGGACCTGAGGAGTTGGGTCAGCCGGAGTTGGAGAATTCTGGACGGAGTGTCCAGGACTTTGCGGGGGACACCGGGAGACGTTAAAGGTTCCCTTACTTCTCAACTTCATGACTGCTACTCGGGCCCTCCTTCTAGCGCCAACTGTTGCTGGAAATTGGACCCGGGGGCAATCTTCGGTCGAGGAGAGGAACGACTGTTTGTTCTCACGGCGGGGCGGCGGTCTGTCGGCGGGCGGCGTCCTCCGTCCGGGGCAGTCGGAGAGAAGGAACAGCAGGTCCTCGCAGCGGGGTGGCGATCCGTTGGCTGGCGGCGTCCTCCGTCCGGATGCCTGCACACGAACCGGTGGCCGGGTTCTCCGGCGCCGGCCCTCCGACGCTCAAGTCAGGGAGGGGGCAAATAGTGGGGAGAAGGAGATAAACAGTGATTTTTGGGTGTATGAATGTTCCGATCCCCTCTTGGGAGGCCAAGGCTCCCTTTTATATGCGGGGGTCGGTTTACCTGTGATGTAACAGGGCGAGGCCGTAGTACGGCTTGGCATGTTGTTCAGGTCGGCGCTCGGTCAGGTGAATCATTGCACTGATGTCGGCGGTATGGCCGAGATCAGAGACTTATCATAGTCGACTAGACCCTGCTGGGTCGATTTGCCGTGGAGAGCCGGGGATCCGTAGATGTCAGGAGCCATGCGCATTTATTATGGAGTAAGCCGGAAGATTACAGCGGCCATGCGCAATAAATGCCGGAGGGGTGTTAGAGTACGGTCCTCGGACATCGGGGTTTCTCTTAGGTCGGAGGTTTCGGGGTCGGTCGTCTTGTGGCCGAGCGTTCCGAGGTCGGACGCTGACTTCGGCTGTCCGGGGTCGGAGGTTGTACGGCTTCTTAGGGGTATTTATGTCATTTGGGGGGAAACTTTATTCCCCCCAACAAAAAGAGTTAAAATCAAGATAAATAACTCAGACTTTTGAGAAGTTTAACATGCAATAGATGCTATAACAATTAAATCATGAAGAATAATTGATAGTTAAATACATAACAATAACAGACACAAAATTGAAAAGATGTACTAAGAGTCAAGTATAAATACCCAAACATATTCTAACATAACATTAGTTTTTATTTCTTAATTGAAGGATAAATAAATAAATAAAATTGGTATTATATATGTATGTATGCTGTATGTATATGTATATGTATGTATCAGGAAATAGAAGATTCTCTGAGGGCTTGTTTGGTTCGTGGAAAAAGAAGGGGGAAAAATGTGGTCAACGAAAAAGTAATGAGATGCCTCTTGTTTGGGTGGAATTTTCAAAGAAGAGATACGGAAAAGTTGTATTCCCATGGAAATATGATTTCTATATTTCATGAGAAAGTTTTTTCCATGAGAAACATGGAAAAGTTCTTTTTTCATGAGACGAAAATCATTCCATTTTTATTTTTTCTCAAAAAAGCCCTTCAACATTAAAGACCTAATTTTGATTAAGGGTATAATAGAAATTATACATAATTTTTTCAGAAAAGTGGATGATCAACCAAACATAAGCACTCTGAAAATCTGTCATTTTTCCATAGTCAGCTAAACATGCCAAAAGTACTTTTTCAGGTATTCTCTTCTTAGAAATATGCTTCTCAGAAATCATATTTCTAGAAGGAAAAATGCTTTCCACGAATCAAAAGAGCGTGGGAGACTTAAATACCAATGGAAGCACGTAATTTACTACTCTTGCCGCCTTGCAACCGGGGCCCCATGGTTCGGACTACCGAGACTGAATAAGTGGCCTTAGAGGACTATTTCCACAATCCAATAACTCCGTTTTTCCAGTAGTCTTGATATATATTGGCTTCTAGGCATTTCATGGCTCTGAACGAAACACTATGAAGCATGCAGCAATGAAAATTTGCAATATTTGTTTTTCAGATAAATTATATATATGATATCAACGGATATAACTAGCACTCCTTCTTGTCTCAGTCACCTTTAGCCGATTAAACGAGTCCAGAAAATATTCACCTCTTAAGACATTACCCGAAGATTATTTGACACATTCTGATGGAAATAATTCCCATGAATTTTTGACAGTCTTGATGTGATTCATGGAAGCCATTGAATCTCCTGGGGTTCAGGCGATTGCCATGGGATAAAACTAAGTTGGTTCCTCGGTGGAGACCCCTCAATAAACTGTTAAAACTTATCTGATATTTGATCATCATAGATTGATGTATGCATGTATCTATCTGTATGCATTGTACAAAAAAGAGAAAGCACATGCATTAAATGTTAGATATTTGCGAATTATTCAATGATTCGAAGTCAATAAAATGTTATTCGCATTAGAGATAGCCAATAGTATGAGATTTACACAATTGAAAATGTCTAAAATTCAAAAATAATATGTTTTGGTGAATTTTTTGTTTAAAAAAAAATCTATTTAGTTGCTTTATATTAAGAAGCATTTGGCAAGGTGCCTTTTATAAAATAGTAACTAATAATATGAAGTCCAAAAGTTATTTCAAAAAAAAAAAAAAAAAAACTAACAACAAGATTATATTTGTCTTCCTTAAGAATATACTCTATCACACTAGAAAGGTCTTCATGAGAAAACCATGATTTATTTGTTCTATCTATCCTGGCATAATTTGGCAGGCAATTAGCTTTCATATTAAATTCACAATAGGGCAAGGGATAGATCATGCGGTTCCAATAAAATATCTCCACTTTGTAATGAAAAGGCACACAGATCACCAATTATTTGGTGTATCATTTTTCATAACAAATTTTTCTGGACTCATTACTTTTAGGATACATGTAATTTTTCTTTGCCGACTACAATTGTCAACCTAAAGAGGATAGCTAAGCACAACACTAGGTGACGTAGATATATTTTAGGTGAGCTTGTAATGCTAGCACCACTTTATGAAAAATCATAATTCTCTAACATGATGGATGCATGACTAGCAAATTCTGTCATAATTATATGGTCATCTCATGCTTGATTAATTTAATTTTCAGTTTGCATATAGGTTTTAGATACAATCAGATGGCAACATCATGTTGCTGATATTTCGTAAATTATAGCCAGCTTGCGTTTACAAATAATGATTCTAACCGCTGCCACATGCCTATGAGATTTTAGAAGAAACAACGATAGTTCACGACTTCAATTTTCGAGAGAGACGCCACAAGAACTACAGCCGATGAAAAACCTAATGGTTGCAATATTATTGCCATCTGTATGTCTTTGTAGTAATTAAGTTTAAAATGTCGGTCTCAAACATAAAATAGCTTCACAAGCCTTCACCTACATGTCATGTCGCAACCTACCAATATTTGAATTAATCATGAAGTAGTAAACCTTGGCCCCTTCCAAGCAAATAAGGGGTAGTTATCATCACCTAGGTCATGCCTGATTGTCAAGACAAGCCATTCACCAAGCATCTTCCTAAAGATTGTAATGTCAACTCAGCAATGAGAAATATGTGATGCATCTATAAGTTTTTAATTCTCCTTGCCTTTGACACGAAGTTTATATGGTTGTCCACCTAGAAACTTGGGTAGCATCTTAAAGACTAGTCGCATTGCTCGTGCGGTAGCTAACATTTATCTTTTGGACCTTTTGCTTGGGAGAATTAATGTTAGGTCCGGCTGACCATTGATGTCTCTTTTCTCCATATGGTGGAAGGTCGACCTTTCGGGGTTGGCCTGTCCAAGAAGTCGCTGCTATTTTTCTTCCTTTCATTGCGGAAAAGCTTCATTCCCTCGTGAAAAGTAACGTAGGCTGGTCATGATCTACTTGAGTACATGTGGTTGACTCGCACCCAACACTTTAATAGAGTTAGGTTTTTGGGTGGATCCAGGACCTAAGCAACGAACAGCCTAATTATTCCAATGTGAGCAATGATTTAGTGCTGACATGTTGGAGTATTTCCAAATTCCAAGCCTACCTTTCTTATACTTTCTTTAGTCCCACATTAGAAAGAAATAAAGCTCAGCTGGTCTTTATGTAGTCTTCAACCTTTTTAATTTAGTGAAGCAAAGAAAGTAAGTAGTCCAATGGAGGCCCAAGGTAATATTGGTAGATCCGATCCGAACTTTTTCTTCTCTTTTTAGACCTTATTAGATCAGAGGATTAACATATCTTCCTCTTCATACTCCTCTACTGCATTTGCAAGTGTATGCTACACCAAGATTCATTTTCCGAGGGGCACGATCTATTCTTAAGGACAGTGACAACACGTCTCAACCGATAAGTTTTCTTACCATTTATTCTTTTCATAACATAACATGCAAGTATACCATATTTTGGTATACGGACAGGTATCTGCAAATCACTAAACATGCTTTGTGGGGCTTGTTTGTGATAACAAACACAACATTTGTGTAAGCTCTATGGATAAGCAAGTAGTCGTAGATGTGCAGCCAAACCATTTTAGACTCGTAAACTACACTCCAACATGCAATTCAAGATGCATGTATGCTTGAAAGGTTGAAACTGCGTCACCTGCACGTATATCATAAACGGATATGCTTGAAATCTTTTTCAGAACAAGCTGAATATGTAATCAAACCCACGAGCACCACCTTTTGGAAGCTAGTATATATGCTAAACTGCGACCAGCCTTCTTCTCAGTTCTCACCTTTTGTTCTTCCCTTTGCATGACAATTGCAAGCAAGACAAATCCATTGCCGTCATCACACACACACTTCCATGCACAAAACTATTTGCTAGATCGTGTAATTTTGTATTTTAAGCGGAAGATGTCCGGTACCGCGGATCTGGTCGTATCATAGCGATCGGACGGACCGCCATCGACCAAGCGCACGGGGAGCGCGAGGCGGTGGTACGTCAGCGGTGCACGGTATCTTAACTGCACCCCACGTAAGCGGACGCTGGAAACGGTCGAAAGGCCGAGAGCGTACCAACCGAACGGCATGGGTCCGCTCACCTCCCACGAGGCCCGCATGCACACTTAATGCCGTCCAACCACGTAAGGTAGCACCAAATATATGCGACCAAAATAAATACATGGATCCTCTCTTCAATTAAAACGAATTTTCCAAATTCAACAAAAAGGCAATTTTTCAAAAAAAAAAAAAGAGGGATTTTCTTCGGTCTTCTTCACTGGTACTCTCTAAGGTCTAGCCTATTCTAAATTTCTCAATTTTTTATTATTTTTTGTCGGTAATTTTTGACGGCAAGTGATGGGTTATGGACTGTGATGA
This sequence comes from Phoenix dactylifera, assembly GCF_009389715.1. Taxonomy (NCBI): domain Eukaryota; kingdom Viridiplantae; phylum Streptophyta; class Magnoliopsida; order Arecales; family Arecaceae; genus Phoenix; species Phoenix dactylifera. Next base: position 9,421,639 of record NC_052408.1, on the reverse strand, counting down.
TAAGGAGGCGGGGGTGGTCTCGTTTATTACGAGAAGAAGACGGGGAGGCTTCCGGTGGTGGCGCAGCGGCAGACGGGGCAGGGCGGGGCGGCGTCGCTGCAGTCGGTGCAGAGGCAGAGGTGGCGGCATGGAAGGACGACCACCGAAGCCAGCGCCGACCGGCACGACCGGCATGCCGCCGGCGGCGCCCGGTCCGGATCGACGTGGGCCGACTCGGCGTCCTCCGCCGGCGAGTCGCGGCACTCGCCCTCCCTCTCTTCTGCCGCCGCGGCCTGGGCCTGCTGGAGCTGGGCGTGGAGGGCAAGGGCCGTGGCCTGGTCGGCCATAGCCTTGGCCTGCCACGCCAAAGATTCCGCCTTTAGGCGGGCGAGGCGCTCCTCGAGCTCGGCCGCGCGCCTAACCGCCTGCTCCACCTCCGCCTCCTTCTCCCTCAACCTCCGCGCTGCCGCCTCATCGGCCGCGCACAGCAAAGCCCGGCAGTGCCGCTGCCGCTTCTCCGCCAGCGTCCGGCGGAGATGCTCTCCCTGCCGTGAGAAAAATGAGCTACCTTTAGCTAATTTCCACAGAGTGAAAAGCCAACGAAAAGGAGAACCGGTTAAAGAGGAGAGACAAAGCTTACGTGGGCGCGGAGGAACCGGTCGAATTCGTCCTGGTGTTGGTTGAGTTGGAGGGCGAGGTCATCGGAGAGAACAGGGAAGAGCGAGGCCGAAAGCAGGGGATTGGCCTGGTTATGGTTCTGAAGCTGGTGCTGGTCTTCGAAGGCGAGCCGGAGGCCGGTGGAGACGAGAGGAGGAGGACGAGCTTGGAGCTGGGCGAGGCTTATCACCGTCGGGGCAGAGAGCGACGCAGCGGGCGGCGGTTGCAGCGAGAGGAGATCATTAATGGAGTTCCCCTGCGCCGAGCTCTCCATTAGAATGGGCGCCGCTTCCCTTCCCCGCTTCCGTGGATTCCCACTCGCTGCCACCAAACAAAGCCATCTCGTTTAAGAAAACAATAAAAGAGAAACCTTTCAAAAGAAAAGAAGGAGAGAGACGAGGCCGAACCAACCTCCATTGGAGAAGAACACGCCGGATTGGTCCCGGAACCCAGTAGGCGCTTGGGAAAACTCCATGCTCTTCCGCTCCTGCTCGCTTCTGCACGCGTCCTCACAGCCATAGTTACATAAAAAACCGAACTTTTTGGAAAAAGAACCAAGAAACACATATACAGGAGAAGAAGAAACAAAGACTCACCGGTTTAAAATCAGAGCGTTGGACGGGTACTGGGCTTGAACAGCCATGGAGGAGGAGAAAGAAGAGGAGAGAGGTGGATTCCTCGAAGAGCGAGATAGAAGAAAAGAAGGAACAGATGGGAAGGCAGGGCCAAAAGAGAGCGTCTTGGGCTCTTGGTTTCTCTCGCCTACTCGTCCGAATTCGGTGTCACCAGGGGAGCGAAACCCACAGCGAGCAAAGTGATGGACAGAGAGAGATGCGCTCGAAACGAACGAATCAGTCCAAAGATGGCCTTCTTACTCTCTCTCTCTCTCTCTCTTTCTCAAGACCACTCGGTTCTCTCGGGCGCACAGGGATGGAAGGCGCGGCTCGGGCCTTTCCTTCCACTTGCTCCCAACGCCTTAAAGCCATCACGCATGCGCCTTTTTTTTTTTTTGTTAAGCTAATCAATGGTTTTTTCCTGAATTGGGGTTTTAGATTTAGTCTTAATTAGTGAATATTGATGAAATAAATAATAGAATAGGAGGTGAAAAGAAATGGGGAGAATGATTTGAAATGGGTGCATCATAGTGTGGGTTGGTGGCGACACACAAGCCCGAGAAATATGGAGGATTCTGTTCTTGGTATTGACTTCCTCCTCGTTATTTTATAAATGAATATCTTTTCCTTGTACAGTGAGCTTTTATTTTGTATTTTTTTAATTAGAAAAATAACTCCTTAAGTTTGGCAGGTTGGTTCAAGGATAGCCAACAGCTCTCCCTTTTTCATTTCCTTCCTTATCTTAGAAAATAGAGAAGGTTTTAGTATGCTTGATTGGATATGTACTAATTCTCCATGGTGATGTTGAATTAAAATAAATGATTGTTGTTTGGGGTCCATCTATGGAGGGTAATGTTACTTAGATCTTACGTTGTATATATATATATATAGCCATTTTGAGAAGAAGAAAAAAAGGGAGGAAGAAAGATAGGAACTAGTGAATTATAATGGTTAATTAGATGATGTATGACAAGCAATCTTGTAATCATTATTTTCCTGTCATGTTGCATGGCTATATTCTATAGAGAGTTCTCTACACTAGAATAGGAGAAACGTTTACACATTTGCTAATAAGATGTTATATTTTCTTCATGGCCAACAACTATATAACAATTAAAGCCGTAAGTCGTTAAGTATGCATTAATAAGTTAAAAGGCAATAAATTAATACTTGTGTTTGTTGGGTCCGTAATTATTAATTACAATTTTGAAACAAATTTGAGTTAGGCAGCATTAACATCGTAGACTTTTTTTTTTTTAGAGTATTGTTTGGTGCACTGTGTTAAAGTTCTAAAATACGAAACCAATGAAATTTGGCTAAATTTATGATATTTTCTAAGTCATCTACATGACTACATCCTATTCGATACAAGAGGTTTGAGTTTAAATTATATTAACTTTGAATAATATCTAAGCCATATATATGACTATGAATGAAACTAATATCTCTATGTTTCTATCTTCTTCCTACGAGCTTGAACAATGGGCATCAAAAATTATTTCTATCACAATTGATTATTATACCACAGGTAATTTGCTACCTTTATCACAATCACCATATGCCCCTCTACTACCACATTGCTATCCTCCAAAATAGAGTTGTGCACACACACACACACACAAATGATGATGGCATTTAAGGTAGAGAATGAAGTTTGAAGGAATTGATTGACAGAGATTGTGATGAAAATGGCATCAACGATTACTAGCTAAATGGAAAGGCATATGAAGGACTAGTGGCCAACAAATGGAGGTTTGGACAAGGCTGCTTAGATGTAGAGGTTAGTGAGGGATTGATAATCTTCAAAGAGTACATGCCAGAGATATCGCATCCTTATAGACTGTGATGAAGAAGAGAAGGTGGCCAAAAAATAAGAAAAATAAGGATGTGATGAGGACAAATCATGAATGCTCACAATCATTCTCAGATAACACCAATATATAGAGGATATTGGGGCCATATATCACGTCTAGCATATAAGAAGGTGAAATTTGAACAATATATTATTTTAGTCTCAAATCAATTATTATAATAGAAAATTTAAATTCATTCTGTAAATTTGTCTAAAAAATATCCTTTAAATTTGTTTGCTAATACAATTAATGCTTAAGCCAGTTTATGAGCCTTCCACTTTGCAATTTATTTAAGGTGGTTAAAGTTGCCTAGATTCAAAGAGAGCTGCATCATGACCTTCTATATGTAACTGGGTAGGATTGTTCCATATGCTTCAATACTTTAAAAATCAAAGAAAGCGAGACTCATGGTGAAAAGTTGCAAGTCATATATAGAAACCTTTGTTTTTTGCGAGCTATATTTTATAATTTACTTTGAATCTTGGCTATGAATTATATAAGTGGACTGTATAAGAAATACCCTATTTGCTCAATATGTGGGCTAAGCAACTAGCTTAGAAGATAGATATGGCCATGGAGATATGGACTATATTGCATATAAAAATATTAATAAAAACTATTTATGTCCCTCATCTAGATCTAATCAAGGATACATCGAAAAGGGAAAAAAATATCAAAGGCTTTACCTTTCATCTTCCTCTTCTTTTGTAAAATAAAAGTTCTTATAGAAATTTTTCAAGATCTACCCTCTTCTCAACTAACCTAATATATAGATGCCTTCAATTCAACTTCCTCCACGACAAAATAGGCTCAATTGACTAGAATTTTAGGATAAGGATGCTAAACTGATCTTCTCTTTATTATACTATAAATCATGGTTTATTCTTGAAGCTTAATTTAAAAAATTAAGAAAAAAGATTTTATAGTTTTTCACTTGAAAAGCTTTTCTAGTTTGGAAGGAAGAGAGAAAGATGAAGAGAGAGGAAATTATAAATTTTTTTATTTCATTTCTTTTATATATGTTAATGGGGAAAGGTTTTGATTTTATTTTTTTCAATTTTGCTTTTGTTAAGTTGATTTAGAAAAATGACTTAAGTAGATTCTTTTTCCTCTTTTCATTTCCTTCCTTATCTTAGGAAATAGAGAAGATTTTAGACCACTTTGATTGAATGTATGCTAATTCTCCATGGTGACGTTGATTTAAATAAATGATTGTTGTTTAGGTACATCTATGTAGGGTAATAATACTTGGATTTTGTATTGCATATGTATATAGCCATTTTGAGAAGAAGAAAAAAGAGGAAAAAAATACAAACTAGTGAATTATAATGGTTAATTAGATGATGTATGACAAGTAATCTTGTAATCATTATTTTCCTATCATGTTGCATGCTTATATTCTATGGAGAGTTCTCTACACTAATATATAGGAGAAACAATTATAATTTGCTAACAAGAATGTTAGATTTATGATAAGAATGATATAAAATCGATGACAGATGATGCATTTGAATATATATATATATATATATATATATATATATATATATATATATATATATTGTTTTCATTCATACTTTTTCCATTGTCAACAACTACTTAACAATTAGGGCTACAAGTCATTCGGTGTGCATTTATAAGTTAAAAAGTGACAAACTAATACTTGTGTTTGTTGGGTACGTATTTATTAGTTACAATTTTTGAAACAAATTTGAGTTAGGCATCATTAATACCACAAACATATTCTTTTTTAGAGAAATATTTGGTGCACCGTATTAAAGTTCTTGAAATAATGAAACCCAAGAAATTCTGCTGAGTATCCTATTTTTTTTCTGAGTCATCTACATGCTATGTAATATGATAAGTTTGAGTTTAATTTTATTAACTTTGAACGATATCTAAACCATATGCATGACTATGAATGAAACTAATATCTCTATGTTTTTGCCTTCTTCCTATGAGCATAATTGATGGGCATCAAAAATTCCTTCTTATTTCATATTTGATTACCTCTATCATAATCATCATAAGTGCCTCTATAAACGCATTGCCGTTCTCCAAAATATAGTTGTATACACACACCAGTGATGATAACATTTGAAGTAGATAATGATAGAGATGGAGCATGAAGTTGGAAGGCATTGATTGGCGGAATTGTTGTGGTGAAAACGGCATCAAGGATTACTAGCTAAATTAAAAAGCATATGAAGGACTAGTAGCTAATAGAGGGAGGTTTGGATAAGACTAGCTGGATGCAAAAGCTAGTGAGGGATTGATAATCTTTGGAGAGAGCAGGCCAGAGGTATCACACACTCATTGATTATGATAATAACAAGAAGTGGCAAAAAAAATAAGGATGTGATGAGGAAAAGTCATGAATGCTCATAAATTATTGTCAGATGACACCAATACAGAAAGGAGATTGGGGCCATATATCACATCTAGATTGAAACTTGAACAATATATTATTTTAGTTCCCAATCAATTATTATAAAAAGTAGAAAATTTATATTTGTTCTTTAAATTTTTTCAAAAAATATCCTTCAAATTTGTTTACTAATGTAGTTAATGTTTGAGCTAGTTTATAAGCCTTCAACTTTAAAATTTTCTTAAGGTGGTTAAAATCATAACCTTTTATTTGTAACTAGGTAGGATTGTTCCATATGCTTCAATATTTTAAAAAATTAAGAAAAATAAAATTCATGGTGGAAAGTTTCAAGTCATAATTTTGAAAGAAAAGTTACAAGGCATAGTTCTTTACCTAGAGGAGAACCATGATTTCAAAATAGCATATATGGTAAGCTTTGTTTTTTGCAAGCTATATTTTATATTTTATTTTGAATATTAGTTATGAATCATATAAGTAGATCATATAGGAAACACTTATCCTATTTACCTAATATGTGGACTAGGCAACTATCTTACAAGATAGAAGTGGCCATAGAGATATGGGCTGTAAAAATATTAATAAAAACCATTTATGTCCCTCATCTAGATCTTACCAAGGAAAAATCAAAAAGGAAAAAAAATGTATAAAGGCTTTACATTTCATCTTTCTCTCCTCTTATAAAATAAAGGTCAATATAGAAATATTTCAAGATCTGCTTCCTTGCCCCTCCTACTTTTGACTAACCTAATCCATATATGCTTTCACCTCAACTTCCTCATGATGGCATGGGCTAAAGAATTTGCTCCAATTAACTAAAATTTTAGAATTAGTAGAATTAGGATGCCAAACCGATCTTTTCTTCAATATACTATTAGTCATGGTTTATTTTTGAATCTTAATTTAAAAAATTAAGAAAAAAAAGATTTCTAGTTTTTCTCTCAAAAAGCTTTTGTACTTTGGAAGGAAGAGAGAAAGATGAAGAGAGAGGGAACTATAAAACTTTTTGTTTTGTTACTTTTATATACGTCAATAGGCAAAAGTTTTGTTTTTATTTTTTTCAATTGAACCTCCCTTAAGTTGATTTTAGAAAAAAAGACTTACGTAGATTTTTTTTTTTTTTTTGGGTACAATGGTTCTATTACTTCTGTTTACTGATTGGATGATAAGCTGGCTGCTTAGCCTATATGGTGTCTATCAATTGGGTATATATTGAAGCTTGCATATTATACAATCTATTTGATATAAGCCTTGAAGTTACAAAACTCATAATGGACTCTAAAATAAAAAAAAAAAATGAAATATATGCTTTTAAAGCTGGCCAGAGTCTACCATGGAGCGTAATGTATGTCAAATAATTTCATCCAGAAGGAGTTGTTGCACTTGACGTGGTCGTTGACCTCCAAGATTATCAAAATAATAATAATAATAATAATAATAAATAAGTTCAGAACTAGGAAATGATTGGCTTCCTTAAGATTATATAGATGGACTCTGAGAGGAGGTTGCATGGCCTTGAATGATAAGATACATCAATTGCCCCTAATTTGTTTTCAAGCTACGTGAAACTCAGAAATCATCATACACGTCTTTGACTAAAGTTAGAAACATGGTTTAGAGTCTACCGCACGCGTTGACATAAGATGTACATGCAGTTCTTTCTTGAAGAGTCATTGATAGCCAACTATTTCCTCAATCAAGGCTACTATTTCCTCAATCAAGGCTACTATTTCCTCAATCAAGGCTAAATACATTTCTTGAACAAGGAATGCTGGCCCTACCTGACCATGTAAATATAAACCCGACATATTGACCGGAAAATAAGGAGACGCAGAGAGTGTCTCAAATGTTGGAAGTTGAGTTGAGTGGAGTGTCAAGCCATGGTTAGATTCATGTTTTTTTATATGTTGGTAAATCAGATATATCGTACCATGCATGTATAGATAAACCCATATTAGAAATTACTAGGCAGAAGTCGGGTCGGGCCAGTTTGGAACTAAACTCGAAACTGAATTGATTTAAACCAGTTTCTTAAAATTGACACCGGAACCAAACCCATCATGTACAAAAACTGCTTGAAATTGATCTAAAAAATTCAGTTTGGTTTAGATCGCTTTATCAGTTTAATATCAATAGACTGAGTTAATTTTAAATATAAAAAATTATTATGTATAAAAAAAGTTAAAAAATTAAATTTATATATACAGATATATATGGGTTGGGTCGGGTCGGATTGGTTTGAATCGATTTTCTAAAATTCAAACCAAAACCAAACCGAATTTTTTCATTTTGAAACTTAAACCAAAACCTAATTCATTTTTTTAAAAAAATGATAAAAACCAAACCGAAGATAGAATAGGTTGGATTCGCAGTTCACCCGGTTTTTTCGCATATCTCTAGCAAGATCCATGTTTGATGCAATCTCATATGTCGAATATATGTCCACAACTAAGCTGGCCAATTGCGACAATTCTCTCATTTTCGTGTAATCTTTGTCCTTAACTAGTGTTTCATTCAGGGAATGCATATCACATCAAATAATACTTCAGTGGAGTTGATTGCTTGGATGACCATGGCGAAAACAGGAATATCTACGTTATATAAGAGAATAATCGCAAATTCTTGCTATAAATTGATTCAAAATTTTTGCCCATATTTTGTCTTTGGTAAACGCCCACATTTGTTACAAGATATGAACATCATGACCAAGTATTCACTCGTTTCTATAATGTTTTGAAGTCCCTTTGGTTTGCGGAAGGTTCCAGGTTCCCATTACATGCACGTAGGTAATAATGTTCATGAGCGTAGCCCTATAACCATGTAATGGCGAGCTAAATTTTGATATAGGTTATCTTTTTATTTTTTCTTTTCTTTTCAACGGCTGCTTTTCAAGATCCTTGAATATATACATCCTTTAGCATCAATCACAAATAAGTCTCGAAACCTCTAGATAATGAAGCTGATGTCTCCGATAGCATCAATCTACTATATTTGGCTACGAAGGATGTTATTCAATCGGCTGCACTATTAACCTCTCTATAGATATATTTTAGGCGGAGTTTGAGTCTCTATGCATCAGCTAATAAAGAAGGTTCATACCCACATGTTTCATGACATGACTGTTCTGAAATCCCTTTTTAGGATTATGTTATCAGCCCACAAAACAATGATAGCATAAACCAACCCCTCCTATGCTGCTTTCAATTCGATGAGTGGCACCAATATGACATACAACAAGGAACCACTTGCAGTTAGATATAGGTTATTTTTACCCTAGAAAAAAAGTAATTAATTTTTGAAAAAATGAATTGAGGAGTTTTCTTACAAAATTTTCTCAAGATAATAATGCCTAATAGCTAATGGTCTTTGTTTGAGCCAAGATTGTTATCCAACTCATTCATTGTCCTAGGCTAATAAAGTTTTTATTTATTATACCAAGAGATTTAGGCTCAAAATATGTTTATAAAGACAGTTATGGTTAGAATTTAAACGGAAGGAGTATGTGAGGATCCGTGCGAGCATGTGTTTAGTTTGACATTAGTTATTCGCTGGGTAGATCTTAGATATTTATACAGAATCAAGAAACCTAAATAATACCTTCCAATTAGTGATTTTGGATATCCGAATATTCAATTTCATATATAACCCTATTTAATTTTATATGACGCTCATAAATTTTTAAGAAAAATAAATGACCATATCAACATTTTATTAACTTAATTTATTACCCATTTAGTAATACTTTTGATTCTGTGGTTATAAAGTTCAATTATCCGATTTATATCCGTATTTATATCTATACTTTCGGTATTCGATTTGTATTTGTATCCATTTAAAACAAATATAGATATAAATTTTTGCATCCGGCTAATATTCATATTTGTATCTATATTTGTGCAACAAAATAAATATAGGCATAAATATGCTAGTATCCCATCCGATTTGGCATAAATATGCTAGTCTTCCTATAATAAGTAATAACAGAAGAACTGCTCATAAGATCCAAGAAATGCCGCGTAGGCTGGGTTTGAACTTTGAAACCAAGCTATTAAACTGCCCGTGCGTCGTATTCATGGCGGTCACGGACAAAAGCCCACCTTGGCCCCTCTGCACTAACGTTGGCCTTCATGGCCACCAACTTGATTAAATATAGAGGGAATATATCTGTGGAGGAAGCATAGGATGCTAGGAGTTCTGAAGTAGCTTTAGACTCAATTTTGATTTAGCCAAATGCACTTCATACAAATCATGCCACATCCTTTCCACAAGAATATTGAAGTGCAACAGCCAACATCTCTTCCAACCCAATCTTTTAAAAACAATGGGTAGGAAAAAGGGAATAGCTGTCATTCTGTGAAGCTTAGAATAATGGATTAGCTATGACATGGATGAACACTATAAAAGCAGTGGAATCATGTGTTTATCGTCATGTTGTGTAATATACACTTCAAATGGAGGCAATGCGATTGCACAGGAGGCTGGGAAAGTATTCCATCTTGAAACATCCACTGAAAAGTAGAAAAAAAAAGCAAATATGATAACAGACTAGGTAGTGAGTCTCATTGGATACACGTAATTAGAAATCTCATGGATTCCTGAAACTTCAAATATCTTAGCACAAGAACGGTTGTCCTCTTTTTATTGAACGTTTTTTTTTTAGTAACCTCGTAAAGAAATTATGCTTCAGTATGGATTTCACGTACCAAGTTATTATGATTTATGTTCTGAGGTAGAGGTGTCTATTCCACATGTTATATTTCAATATCATATGGCAGCACTGGTATGGAGAATGGTCCTAGTTCTGGACTCATTGACATTTCCTTCTTTATCTTTAGATTATTAGAGAACGATCTTCTTCGAATGTGAGATACTCAAAAGCTGTTTTTATTTGTTGGATTGCTTATCATATATAGCTGGCATGGAAGGAACATATATTTTGAGGTTTGAGATAGAATGCTCTATTGATTTTGTTAAAAGCTTTTACATAAGATCATGAATTCCTCCATAATATTTCTTCAGAGGGTTCTTTGAGAGTAGGGGAAATCTATGGTTGTTCTCAGGTAGCTTCTGATTCCTCATAAGTCTCTTACTTTACTTGGGAGCTACCATCCTCCTATTCTCCTCAAGGTCAACTTTGATGGTAATGTATAGGAGGCGAGAGGTGCTCTTCATAAAGCAGGCGTTATCAATAGAAGTGCTAGTAATATTTTCGTGGTTACAGGTGGTGTTAGGATTAAAGCTGATAATGGGTTGGGCTTGGGCACAGAAAATATTAATTACATAGGCTCGACTTGAAGCCCGATTAAAAATGAATAGAGTTTAAGCCCGAGACCCAGCTCATGATCAGCTCTAATTAGGATATATGACAACTATTTCAGCGGCGAAATTGTGTGTTGCATGAGAAGGGCAGTCTTATGCTACTCAAACATTGCAAGCGACTAATATTTGTTTAGAGGAAGATCTCCAGACAATTATTGGATAGATTTTTGATCGATTACCCGTTGAAATCATACTTCATCCTCTTCTCCTAGATTGCTAGCAATTATTACATTCATTGTTCATATTTGAGGTTACTCATATATATAGAAAAGCCAATAGTGTAGCTGACTAGATGGTACCTCATGTGGCCAATCATACAAGATCAACATTATGAAATTCTAAGACACATCTACCCATCCTACTATTAGATATTTTGTTTTCTAATTTCCATGGATGTACTTCTACTCATTTGGTTTAATTTATCCGATTTACCAAGAAAACAAGAAAGAACGCAGCTAACAAAAAAATTAATTGTTATCCCTTCTTACATTTCTTCATTGAAGCCAACAACTCCTAACCTTAAAGTAACAACTTTCTCTGAATTACCTATAGAAATCTGATTTTGATCCAACAACATTTGCATTTAGTCATAAAACTTGTTGATGTTTGTACCTCAGACTTATATTCCAATGGGAGTCTTCATGAAAGTTGGTGATTGAAGACTGGTTTAAGGGTGTTGGAAGAGGAGCCACCCCCACCGGCACCCCATTGACTGCAGGCATTCCAACCCACCTAATTCGCATTGTCTTTAGCAGGTTGTTTCCTGCTTTTGGGTTGTCTAGCAACATCTTAGCAGTAAAGTTAACCAAAATATTATAATGTCCACATTTGTCATGGGGATCCTCGAGATCAATGCTCGATTATAAATAGATACTATAGTTATTTTTTAGATTCTTATGCAATCGGTCGCTTGGCTTCTATTTTAGAAGGTCAATTTTTTATTTCAATATTCCATTTTTTTTCTTTTGTTGGGTAGACAAACCATTCTTCTAATGAAACAAATAAAGCTTATCTACACAATGCGTGTCCGATTCGAATTATGACTATTGCACAATACATGAATGGTCGTCATCATATATCTAGACGTCGCTAACTTAGCTTTGAAAAAGATGGCCAAATCCTAACTTGGACTAGCTTGGGTTTTATTAAATTTCCAGTTTGTCCAATAGTTGGAAGAGATTTGAATTGCACCTTTCATGCAAAAATATATATATTTTTTGTAACATCTACTTTACATATGAAGAAAAAATGTTGGAGTGCTCGATGATTAATATAAAATATAAAAAAAAGATCAATTATTTTTCCGTGCAAAAAAAAAATATAATATGAACTCGGTTGGAAGCGGCAGGTCCAATTTTTTTTTTTTATTTAAATTTTGTTGCAGCGTTGGGAGACGAAGAACCAAGAAAACTTTGTGCCGGTGGTTTACCAATGATAGGCAATTACTTCGTCATAACATTGAAACCAACCAGCTTCTTTGGATCACAACGTGCCGATGCCGGACACGGAGATGAAGACACCCTGTCATTTCACGTCACGCTGCCGTGTTCCACAGTACCGTCCGTTCACACGGACCGCCATCATGCGGTGGGGTACCTACACCGTCCTCCCTCCCTGGTACCTCTTCAGCCGGACGATCTCAATCAAACGGCTGATATCCCAATTATCCCGCCCTAGTTTCCTCGTAATTTACCGTGTCGCTCCAAATCAACGGCTCATGGTTATTCTGATCCTCGGGTCGTCGGCGAGAAAGAGACGCGAGCCGTCTCGCACGACCCGGCGAAGGAAAAAATTTCAGGGCCCCCCGTCACGCCCACGCACGAGTTCCTGGGAAATGACACCAAACACAGTCGTGGTCCCGTTATTCCTACCAATCATCCAGATCCACGTGGCAAAGGCACGTCCGTGTGGACCTGAAGAGCGCCCCAGTAAAATTACGCCCGTGTGAAAAGGATGCGCAGTCCCACCGCCACGCAAACGGAAATCGTTCGTCGAGAGAAAAGGACTTCATCGCTGCCAAATAAAAAGCATCGTGCTTCTGGAAGGCGGTGACGTGTCGCACTGTGGGACGTGGAGAAACTGTGCTAATGTGCAACGTGACAGCATATGATTGTGGGGCCCGCGAGGGAGGACTTGAGAAGACCCGGCCGCGGCGCGGGCATACGTCGGGTGCGACGCAGAGAGGCCGTCGTCCATCAGGCGGGGCGTTGCCCCCTTATCCGATAATCGGACGGCCGAGGGCGCGCGGTGACGGGATCCGGGTCCACCAGTCGGCGAAGATAGCTTCCCAATTAATTTATTAATGATTACAAACGGCGTCAAACCTTGTCCTCCGCTCTCCCCCTCCCCCTCCCCCTCCCCCACCCCCACCCCGCCCCCTTTTAAACCCCATCCGTTCTCTCCTTTAGAGTCGAGGAGATGGCGGAATTGGTAGAGCTCCCGGGTCGCCTGGGGATTCTCCCTTTCAGGAACAAGGTCCTCTTGCCGGGGGCCATCATCCGAATCCGGTGCACTTCTCCCAGCAGGTGATAAATCGGTCAATTCTATGGTTTTATCCGAATTGCTATTCTAGATTCCTTTGTCTGTTCTCGAAACCCTAATTTTTTTTGAAATTTCACTGTTTTTCAATCATTTTCTTGAAAAAGTTCGCTTCTTGGAATGAGATTTTAATCAGCTCATGATTCTTGACAACAGAATTGATGAAGTTGGGATTTTTGATTTCTGGGGTCTGTTTTGATATGACTAGTAGATGTCTTGAGGGGCTATAATTGCCATTCTCCTTGTAAATTTGTATATGAATTTGATGCTGATTGAGAGCTCTGAATTTTTTTTGGTACTTGTTTTGTTTTATTGTTTGTGGGATGTTTTATTGGTGGTACCCACTGCAGCGTGAAGCTGGTGGAGCAAGAACTGTGGCAGAGGGAAGAGAAGGGTCTGATCGGTGTGCTTCCTGTCAGGGACTCTGAGGCGGCGACAGTGGGTTCGATGTTATCTCCAGGTGATTTTGATGTATTTTCTTTCCCTTTTTTGGATAATGTGCATCGAGAATGAAAATTTTGAGTGAAAGATGCTTATCTTGATGAAGGTGTGGGTAATGATTCTGGAGAGCGGAGTCTGAAAGGTCCAGCTGATGTATTGGGGGATTCTCAGAAGCAGGATGGAAAGAACCAGCAAGAGTTGATTCACTGGCACAACAGGTAGGGTCTGCTAACAGTGTTTTTTTCTCTATGTGATTCTTTTTATCACTATAATTTTCATATAAGGTGAGGTAAAACCAATTGAACCATTAGCACTGTGACAAAAAATGCCTTGTCATTCTGAGAGGCTGCACCCGACCGGTGCAATCTTTTGGTTCTTGTTGTTCACCAAGACAAGGAATATCAAAAGATTGGGAAAGTATAAGAATAGTAATCTGCAAGCATAAAGGTGATGGATAGGATAAATTAAGTTTTTGGTAGTATATTGATGAGCTATGTTATGGAGTGGATTAGGGAGGTTGAACTAAGCTTGTGACCAGTGGCACTGCAAACCGATTCATCTGCAGTGCCATGAGAGCATTAGAATTGACTACCAGGAGAAATGGTTCATGAAAATGTTACCTTCTAAGTCTCCATTATTCAACGGGATTAATTATATGTATATTAGATGTTCGGTTAGGAAACATCAAATTTGCAAAGAAGGCAGAAAAACAAAAGCGTGAAAACCAGCATCAACACAAAAAGGGAGAAATTACTTATATCTTTTAGCTTGCCAGCATAGTGCTGGAAATACCGTTCTCCTGTTTGGTTTGATCTACACTATGCAGTTGGTTTTATGAATGTTTATTTTCATAAAAAAATACAGAAGGTAACTTAATTGGGCACTGCAATAATAAGAAGTACATTTTATCTCTTACATTTACTCAAACACATGGTGGACTTAATGTGAAGCCTATGACACTCAATTAACTTGCTGTTCATTTCCAGGGGTGTTGCTGCTAGAGCTTTACACCTCTCTAGAGGAGTGGAGAAACCAAGTGGAAGGGTTACATACATAGTTGTTCTTGAAGGATTGTGTAGGTTTAGTGTTCAAGAACTCAGTGCAAGAGGAAATTATTATATTGCACGTGTCTCACGTCTTGACATGACAAAAGTTGGTAAGATTTTATTTTGCACCTTTTCATATTTCATTCTCTCTTCTCTAGTTATATTTCATTCTGGTTCTCCAAATTCACAAACTGAGGGATACAACATTTCGGAGATATGTTTCAAGCCATTTGGGTAATTTAAATTGTTTTCAGTGGCATAAAATAAACAGTCAACGTTTAGCCACTAAGTTTTTAAATACAACTATACAAGAACTTAAACTTTTTTAGTTACGTATTGAAGGGATTGCAGCTTAGAGATGGAAAGCACTCTTGGATCAGTAGTAGGAAGGGAAAGAAAAATAAAGTTGTAACTATAAACAAATACATACATCTTTTGGTTGTTGTAATAGTATATAGATTAGTAGCTACTAAGAACTAAGATTACTTCTTTTGGTGGTCATGTGAAAACCTATTTTTTCACTGAAGGACTCGCTATTAAACACATGGAAATTAATGTTATAACTACACCAGAGAGGATTTGAGTTTTATTTTCTATAAATTTTGTAGAAATTATGTGTCACAGAGCTATTCCATTTAATGTACACCTAAAAGAAGATGTGCAAACATGTATGCACTCTTTAGTAGCACAAAATCTATATATTTTTGCCAATATCTTGTCTCCAGATCAATTTTTCTCTTCTTCTTCTTCTTCTTCTTAGTGAAGTGACCTGTTATTTTTCTTATATGAACATAGTTCCTAGTCGATGTTTTAACTCATTGGTGTATTAAATTGAGCTAGCCAATATAATTTGGCGATGCAAAATCTTGATGGGGACCATAAAAAGCTCTTAAGTGAAATTGTGATCATGCTGTTGATATTTCTTTGCCATCTGTTCTTAACATTTTTCACAAAGCAAGTTCTGAATGAAACATTTCATCTTCTTTTGCTTTTGCTAGAGTTGGAGCAAGCAGAACAAGACCCAGATCTTATTTTGTTATCTCGCCAATTTAAAGCTACTGCTATGGAGCTAATTTCTGTTCTCGAGCAGGTGAAACTTTGAGTTTTAAATGTTCTTTCTCAATATCATGTAGTTTTCTTTAAAAGCTTTGGATGCTAAATGTTAAAACATATGGGGAAGGTTGAGGTTAATAACTAAGTGACTCGAATGATTAACAAGGACTTAATTTGAACACGTATTGTTTAGTTGCTCATCCGAGCTACTCCATAAATTTTGAAACCTACAGTTCTAGTTTGCCTAGTATATTCTGCATCTTCTTTCAGGTTGTTTTCAGTTATGCATACCAGCAATATATACCATGCTCCCAGTTTTGGTATTGCTTTCTAATTGAGTTTTTAAAATATAGCAATAATACTCTAGATTGTGCCTACCATTTTGAGTTCTCAAATGGGGCAAGCTGCCTTGTCCAAATGCAATCTATAATTTTTCTCTATTATTTTGTCAATTATCGTTTACATGTGGTGATATGTGCTTTCTAATTACTGCTTACAGAAGCAAAAAACTGTTGGTCGGACAAAAGTTCTTCTTGAGACAGTTCCTGTGCATAGGCTGGCAGATATATTTGTTGCTAGTTTTGAAATAAGTTTCGAGGAGCAGTTATCTATGTTAGATTCAATTGACTTAAAAGTTAGGCTCTCAAAGGCAACAGAATTAGTGGACAGGCACTTACAGGTGAAGATGGTTAAACTTGCTCTCTTATATATGATTTCTTATCATAAAGTTCTCTTATTTATGATACAGTAACATTGAATCAAAGTGGACTGGTTTTTTCTTGTCTTATTGCTCCCTGTTTCTCAAATATATATGTTATGCATTTAACATCTGTTCATTTGCTGAACAGTCGATTCGTGTAGCAGAAAAAATAACTCAGAAGGTTGAGGGACAACTGTCAAAATCACAGAAAGAATTTCTTCTGCGCCAACAGGTCTGTTTCCTACAATAGCTTATGATAGGTTAATAGTGCATTCTTTGCTGATTTAGCGTTTAGTCATTGATGAAATATGAAACAAGAAGTTTGTAGATATTTACCTTACTGGATCGGACTTTCAGCATCCTGAAACTTGTTCACTGCACTGCCTGCAGGAATGCTGCTTAGCATTATATAACAGACTAAACTAGTATGTTCTGTGCAAAAAGCAGACTCTTATTGCTTTACTTCTCTTTCCAAACTTATCATGCCTTTGGTGAAGCTCATTCATGCAAATGACACCCTCTTTTTTCTTTTGTTTGAGGTTGGGGTTGGGGGGTTAAAGAATGCCATATTGGTTAAGGTGGTCAAGGAAAATAGTATCGTATAGCAATCGGATTGTTTCAGAAATGATGCACTATAATGAAGAATCTTGGCAAATAATGGCTCCTAAGCTGATTTAATGTGTGAAAAAGAAATTGTATAAGATTTTTTTTTGGTTCTTTCCCTTCAATTGTAGAAACATATATGAGTAGCGCCATGGTTGTTAGGATATTATGACCCACAATTTGGATTCAACAAGCAGAGTGTGACAAGCAGTGTGCTAGAAAGGCATTGATAATGCATGAGAATGTTTGGACAAATGATGGCTGGGCTGCCAAAACCAAAACAGGAGCAAAGGAGGACATCTAACTAGAGTGAACAAAATGTAGAAAAACTTTAAAAGTTTGATGTTATTAGGTGGTAAATCCATAGATGAGATAATGCAAGACTGAGAATTATGTTCTTGATTAAATGTTTAAAAAACAGAAACCACCACCATCACTTCACCTCAACTTTTTTGTTGTATAAGATAATAGATACTACTTGCTTGAAAAGTTTTGACATGAATGTTCAAAATGGAGAACAAAGAGGCAACTGACACATTCAGGGGAGCTCACTATGATTGCAGACTACTTGAACACATTTGTTATATAAAGAGCAGAGAATTGATCAGCAGACATTCAGGGTTGAAGACGAAGACAGAGGCTGGCTCATTACAGCATTATGCTAGCAGATAACTCATATTAATTTCATTTATTGATAAAAAAGATAAATTTTCTACATGGCACACTTTCTGACTTCTTTCTGGATATTGTTGAAAGTGTCAGCTATGCACAAGAAAAAAATATTTTCCAGTGTTGCACTCTTGACTCCTTATATTAGATATTAATGTTAAACTTTAGACTTCCTTCTGTTTATGTCTTTTATGCTTACAACGCATTGGAAATTTTTATATGTTTACAACATATAATCTATTTGTTCAATCTTGGCGCTCCTCCAGATGAGGGCTATAAAAGAGGAACTTGGTGATAATGATGATGATGAGGATGATATAGCTGCTTTGGAAAGAAAAATGCAGAGTGCAGGGATGCCTCCTAATATCTGGAAGCATGCACAACGAGAATTGCGGTAAGATATGTAGAATGCTGGTGAAATGCTTTTGTTATTGTGTTTAAACAATCATATGTTGTCACATCTGAGTTCTTCAACTTGGGGGAAAACAAAACACTAGGACTTCTAGATTGCATCAGTCTCCTATAACTAGAATACTCTTGGGCTTAATTTCTGCAACCAACACTAAAGACTCGATCTGAGGAATAGAATTCTTCGTAACCCTTTCTCACTGTCTCTCATGGAAGCTTTGGATGCCATGCTATGCTATTGGAGGCTAGCATTGCTGGAGTTTTTCATGTGGTGCAGGAAATTAGTTGATGAGGGGTATAGATATTGTAACTGTAATATAAGGTATCCCAAAATTAGGGCTTTTGTGAGCTCCATTATGCACAATCTCTTTATCCTCTCCTTTCTTTCAACACCCCATTCCATCTATTTACATCTATAAATAGATGGTCTGACATGTCAGAATGCTGGGCAGAGAACACCTTAATCTTTTGTTACTATGAAGATGCATTTAAAACACAGAGGAAGAAACAACCTAAAATCTAAGACTTTCTAACTTACATCGAAATTGCATATTTTATTATTCAGATGTTGGGACTTGCTTAATTCTAAACTTCAAGAGTTAAACACTAGGTCAGATGGTCTAATTGGTTGTTTCTTATCTGATTGAGGTTTGGATTGATTTCTGGAGGCTCAAAACCATTGGCAGCTCTAAAGTTGACTTGTCTTTTTTGCTTCTGGAGCAGTTCTTATAATTGCTTTGATTAGCAGTCTGCTCCTATGACTTGACCTAAGCCAAACTTGTTATGATTTTAAGATAAGATTTTGATTTTCAAAATACAGAGTGATAGGTGACATACATCAGTTATATTTCTGTGTGCGCACGTGCATGTGTATTCATCTGACAGATAGATTCTCTGAAATTGCATTTCGTCGAACACTAGAATATTTTGTTGTGGCTATTGCTATCTTCATAACAAAATGACACAGATTGTTCTATCTTAATTAAAAAAATGACATTAATTGCATTATTTATTAATGTTCTAAGTTCTAACCTTAAGTTTCTGCTTGTAGACGACTGAGAAAAATGCAGCCTCAGCAACCTGGATATAGCAGTTCACGTGTGTACCTCGAACTCCTTGCTGATCTTCCTTGGCAGAATGTCAGTGAAGAACATGAACTTGATCTCAGAGCTGCCAAGGAACGTCTTGATCATGATCATTATGGTCTGGTGAAAGTTAAGCAGCGGATTATTGAATATTTAGCCGTTCGCAAGGTTGAATTCGTAGCCTTTTTCTATGGCATTTTTCTTTTTTGCATGTTCATAGTAGTTATTGCATCTGCTACTGTAACTGATATTAATCAAATGTACTGCAGCTTAAACCTGATGCCCGAGGCCCAGTGCTTTGTTTTGTTGGCCCACCGGGTGTTGGAAAGACATCATTGGCATCATCAATTGCAGCTGCTTTGAACAGAAAGTTTGTCCGGATATCTCTTGGTGGTGTCAAGGATGAGGCTGATATAAGAGGTCATCGAAGGACATACATAGGAAGCATGCCAGGACGTCTTATTGATGGACTAAAGGTTCACCCTGGAACATTACTACATCATAAGTTTATCAAGATTGTCTTGCTAACTGATCATATCAAGTTCCACCTTGTTGTTGCGTTTTTTTAAAACATTTTAAATGCATTACTTTCTAAGGAGATACTATATCTGTATGTTTAGTTAGTGTGTTTAGATATGGTTTTTTCATTTTAAATTAGATTCTGGTATTTTTTAAAAAATTCCCTCAAAATTTGTAATACAGATGTGATCTTACAATATGTGTTGCATAATTGAAGAATAATGCAATCTATAATTTGTCAATATCAGGCATTATTATAATGTCCTATATCCTATTACTTAGCTATTTCAATATAATTAAGTTCATAGTTAAATTTTCTGGCCAGTTAAGTTGGTTGAAATGCCAAAATCCATGCTGCTTGCCTTCCTTTCAGTTTATGGCACCAAAATATTCTAAGATTATAAATTAAAACTACTTTATTTTGTTTGAACTTTCATTTGCATATGTGTAATGATGATATTGTAATCATAGTGATAATGATGATATTGATTTTGGTGATGGAGATAAAGGATAAAAAAATAATGATCAACAATGGCAAAGGGCACAACTCATGCGTTGCAAACCTATCAACACCTGTGGCTATCAACACTCGAAGGTTTTTTCTGAATGAGGAACCCTGATGTCATAAATTGTATCATCAAATCCTACAAAATTCAAAGAATCTGTTTCCTTGTATACCTTTGCTGCCTTTGACTCACATGTCTAAAAGAGATGGACATATAATAAAAAGAATCTTTAGGTATATCTTTATGAGACATAGTGTTATCTTAAGGTCCATATAGAGTTATATTTCGATGGACCAATAATGTCTACAAGATATACTTCTCCTATGCGTAATTTGTGCTAGTGTTTTGGCATTATTGATGATAGATGTTTCATAGATTTTATATCTTGGCTATTACTATATACAGAAACATATTGACATTTAAGATACTTTTATTACTTAAAGAAACCCAAAAATTTACAGATAGATATATAGATATATTATACAAAATGCATATGCACATGGCTGGGTAACATGGAGATGTGAAGCATAGAGATTTTTATGGATGTACTCCTCCATTATTTGGGTTATATCGTAAAATACATATTTTTAGACAAAAGCATGAATACACAATTTCCCACTTCCGATTATTTTAAAGATAATCAAATCTGAGAATCGCCTTCTAAGTTGTAGACAGGTATTCCTTAACCTATTAAAACTTATATTGTGTAAAAAAAAATATTGAACCTAAAAGACTCCTAAACAGTGATAGCGGAACTGTCCCGAACTCTCTAGTTCGGGGTGTACCAACCCAAACCGGTTGGTTATTGGGACAAAATGACCCTTTGGTTCGGCTTGGAGCTTTTTATGATTTGGTTTGGTTGATCTCTATTTCACGTCCTCTCTCAAAGCTTTCCGCTCATCTCGACTCTCCGCCGTCTCTCAAAGATTTTGGCTCATCTCCCACCACTTTCCTCTCTCACCCCGCTGTCCTCGCCTCCTCTAGTTTTTCGACTACCGCCACTCTCATGGTGATTGCCGCTATGGAATCCGCTGCTACTACCTCAGCACTAGGCCTTGTCGAGGGTGATGCTCCTCTATATCCAGTTTTTGCCTATTCATCCCCTCGATGGCATCCCTCATTGAGTGCTCATTCATGAAGATCACGAACTCAAAGCCCCTCAACCTCCACATCTCCCAATTGATGATGATTTATACTGAAACACAACCAAACCATTAGATCTGAGATCAAGAAACACAACAAGATTGCAATCAAGGATCTTTCTAGGTTGAATTGAGTGATCAGGACCTTGGATTTGAGGATCTAACAGCCCTCTCAAGAAAGGCACTATCTGTGGCCCAGATGAGCTGATCTCTCTCTCTCACTCTCTCCTCTCTTCTCTCTCTATCTCTGCCCCCTCCCCCTCGGTTCCAGGAAGCATCCCTTACCGATTGCTCCTTCCTGAAGGTCATGAATCTAAAGCCCCTTGACCTCCTCATCTCCTGATTAATGATTATTTGCACCAAAAAACAACCAAGCCTTTAGATCTGAGATCAAGAAACATAAAAAGCTTGGATTCGAGGATCTTTCTAGGTGGGATTGAGGGTTTGGGACCTTGAATTTGAGGATCTCACTGCCCTCTTGAGGGAGGCATTGTTCATGGCCTAGGCGAGCTGATCGCTCCCCCCCCTTCTCCCTCTCCATCCCCTGGTTTTGATACACATATGGTACGCACCGATACCATAACAAATCGGTTGCTGGCTAACATGATCCCTGGTATCAGTTTGTTGAACCTTGCTCCTAAAACTAATTCTATGTTAAAAAAACTAAAATGAGCTAAAAGACTCAGTTTTGACACAGAAAGCCCAAGCCTGACACTTACTTGTCATGTGATTGATTGGCACATAAGGTTCCCATCTCAAGCAAACTTCTGCTTCATTTCCTAAGGTTTAACAGTCATGCTTGTTTGTTTTATTTTACTGGGAAATTTCAATGCATTAACATAAAACTATCAGTTTGATAATCATGGTAATCTTTTGCATTCTTTATCATGGAACCTCCATTTTGAAACCATTTGCTGGCTGTTTCCATTGACGTGTGTTCTTCTCGTGTTCCTTTAATTGCAGAGAGTGGCTGTTAACAATCCAGTTATGCTTCTTGATGAAATTGACAAGACAGGTTCTGATGTTCGTGGAGATCCAGCATCAGCATTATTGGAAGTTCTTGATCCAGAACAGAACAAAACATTCAATGACCAGTATCCTTTCTATTTTGGGCTTTTAGGAGTTGTTCATACGATCATCGTTATGCTTATACGACTAAAACATGCTTGTTAATTCTCATGGTCAATGATTCTGCCCAAACACATTTTTTTGTTATGCGAGATTTTATAGTCCTTGTTGTGCACGGTAATTGCAGTCAAAACTTTTTTCTGGAACCAAACTATTCAAAGCCCCACATGCAGAAAATTGCCCTCAGAGTACCAAGTGAGAACTATAGGGTGCATTAAACATGCATAAATGCTAGAACAATTTGTTGTTTGGTTGTTTGTGTTTAGTTTCATGTCCCGAACTAGTTAGTCTCTGTTTTTTATTTTTTTTAATTTTTTTTTTCAAGTTTCATGTGGGTACTGCAACTCTTTATAGTTTGCAGCTCAGTGGTTGTCGGAATACATTATATCTGTCACTTGCTTTCATATTGATGATGGATTTTCCATAAAATGCTGTATTGTTGTTTTAGGAAATTGTCAATAACTGTCTAAGGTTGATGTTTACGAGAAGCAACAATTTTTTTGGAAGAAATTGGATTTTTATTTGAAGTCAGCATAATGATTAGAATCTCATCTGATTATGCCAGTGTTCCTTAAATTATGATCATCAGCTATTTGAATGTTCCATTCGACCTATCAAACGTAATTTTTGTTGCAACTGCAAATAGGATTCAACCTATTCCCCCACCACTGTTGGATCGAATGGAAGTCATTGAGCTTCCTGGCTATACACCTGAAGAAAAGTTAAAAATAGCAATGAAGCATCTTATGCCACGAGTTCTAGATCAGCATGGATTGAGCTCCGAATTCCTTCAAATCCCTGAGGTATTGATCTTGTTACTAAATAACCTTTGTTATTTGACAGCCTGCACATGCAGAGCCTTTTCATTATTAAGCTAAAACTTGATGAATGCTTTTCGAATTCTTTTGTTCTTTTCTGATATAATAAAATTTCTTATAACATGCTGTTAACAAGGTTTATAAGCAGAACTCCTGCCTAATCATTTTCATATTCTTCATAGAACTTAAATTAGCAATACTTAATTAAGTTAGAAGACTAAAATGATTGAGGAAAGAAGATAAAGAAGATTATGTGTTTATCTTTTCCCTGTTCCAAATGTGATAAAAGTTCATAGCTTGAGGTAGGTATTAATCTTCCAGTCTATGTGTA
Source organism: Phoenix dactylifera (assembly GCF_009389715.1). Classification (NCBI taxonomy): domain Eukaryota; kingdom Viridiplantae; phylum Streptophyta; class Magnoliopsida; order Arecales; family Arecaceae; genus Phoenix; species Phoenix dactylifera. The sequence goes on along the minus strand of NC_052408.1, from coordinate 9,397,844 downwards.
CTCTGACACCTATTCTTGCTGCCTGTTGCTTGCAAATACCTTCAAGCTTACTCCTTCAGCTAAGACTTTTCAAGGGAAGTTAGATATAAATTCTTGTATGTGTTTTGGAATGTGGAAGATAGCTGAAAGAGAAAGGTTGGTAAGTGTGGATGACAGTTTTAGTCAGCTGTAGTCTTTCTAGAATACTGATATGGGTTTTTTTAACAATATCCAGCTCATTTCTTAACTTTATAAATGAGAAAGTAGGAGATAATAGGAAATATTCATCTTGTGTATATGTAAGTTCATAACGTTCATAACTGTAATTCATTGGGATTTAAGGAGGTGAAATAAAACACTTCCTGCTATAGAATAGCCTGCATTTCTTTATGTTGTCTGCTAGTTAAATGCTTGGGCCACAATTAGCTTCATGGATCAATTTCTCCTTGATTGTCCATGATGGCTGAAAACAAGCATGTCCTTGGATTACCATTAACCAACAACAAATCCTACCTATATCCTGTGTACTGGAGTCGGGCTGTATGGATCGATTTTTTTGTCCGCTAATTCCTTAATACTGACACATCCTCAATTTAATTGATGTCATAGCACCAATGCTGGAATGTTTAAGATCTTTTCTTTTTTAATTCCACATCATCTTCATTTTCCTAAGATAGTCTGCGGTGCTTGATAGTTCTGCAATTTTGTTATCCTTTGTCTATATGTGAGCAATTTAATTTCTGTGCTGGCGATTTTATGACCTTTTCTTTCATTTGTAGCATTATCATGATTCATCTGTCTTAACAATCTCTGTGAGTAGGCGATGGTGAAAATTATAATTCAGAGATATACTAGAGAAGCTGGTGTGAGGAATCTTGAAAGAAACTTAGCTGCCTTAGCTCGTGCTGCAGCTGTCAAGGTTGCTGAGCAAGACTGTGCAGTTCAAATTAGCAGAGATGTGCACCCAATGACAAGTTCAATACTGGACACAAGACTTGCAGATGGTGCTGAAGTTGAGATGGAAGTTTTTCCTATGGGTGTTAATGGGCAGGAGATATCAAATGCTTTTTCAAGTACCTCTGTCCTGCTTGTAGATGAGGCTATGCTGGAAAAAGTGCTTGGGGTAGGTAGTTTTGTTTTTGAAGTTTGAGGCTACTTCTTAGAAATTTTATCTTTCTGCCTCTGAATTTATTCAATTTTGTCAAAACAAATATTCATTTGCACATCATTAATCTGGGAATTGCAGCCTCCTAGGTTTGATGACAGAGAAACTGCAGAACGTGTAGCAACTCCGGGTATATCAGTTGGACTCGTCTGGACATCCTTTGGTGGAGAGGTTCAATTTGTTGAAGCCACGGCAATGGTGGGGAAGGGTGATTTGCATCTCACTGGACAACTAGGAGATGTTATTAAAGAATCAGCACAAATAGCTCTCACATGGGTACTTTTTGTAACTCATTCCTTTAGCAGTACATCTCGTAATGTATGCTAATGCCTTGTCTTGTTCAATGTGGCAAATTTGTTTGTCATGTATCCAGTTTTCTATGATTAGCTTAAAATCACAAAGACCAAGTTCCCAGGGATACATGACAAACAGATTAAGGTGCTACTTCTTAACATGTATGGACAAAAAGGATGTCATGAAAACAGCATCCTCATTGTGCTGATCGTAAGTTATACTAGATATACTTAGTAATTTATTATGTGTTTGGTTTTCTCTGCACCAAACACACAAAATGATGATAGTTCTGTAAATGTCTTTTCCTGTTTCCTAGCTAAGTGTCTTAAACCAGAGTCTTGCATGCTTACATAATTCTACATAAACAATTAATAAAAAATTATTTAACTTGAAATCTACTATGTTTACTGCATGATTGATGTAATGTACCTTTTCTCCTGCTAAAACTAATGGTCAGATGTGCAATGATAAAATGAATAAACAAAAAAGGTTTTCCTGAGAAAAGCATCCCCATTTTGCTAACTTGAGTTGTATACGAATGTCAGCACTTGATTTATTAATACATTACGTGTTCGGTTCTCTTATCTGCATCATGCACATGAGAAAAAAAATCAGATTTATAATCATACTCTCTTGTTTCCCTTTCTGAATCTCTTGTAACGGATTCTTAAATTTAAAAAATTCCTAGTTCTCTTAAATTCTACATATTCAAAACACATTTTTTGTTCATTCTGCTTATGTAGTGTATAATTGACGCCTCTAGTATAAGAGCTCTCCTTTTCTTCCGCCGAAACTAATTGTCAAACATATGTTACATTTGGGAAATAAGTCCTCTCGTCTTATATTAGAATAGGGAAGCTAGGTCTCAATAAACTATTGTTCTTTAATTGTCTAGTTGGCAAGCATGTGAATAGAAAGTGACTACATGGCCACACCATATATCACTGGCAAGTCTTCATAGAGTTTTACTTTAACACTAGAAAGCTAATGAAATCAAATTTTAATTATCATATTAGTCTTTCTGTGTAGGCAATAAATATAAACACCAATTGTATTTTTCAGTCAGCTCCACGGTAGGGGGATATATAGTGTACATTTGTTTTCCTGTAACGCATCCCCCCTGTCCTCTCTCTCTCTAATAAAGGCCAATCAAGCAAGAAAATTTTTGCATGCTAAGAGTTTTGATATCATCCAGCTACATTGTTACTGATCACCTTGTACTTCTGTTGATCAGTGCACTGGGAAATAATTTTACATGTGTAACATTCTGGACATTACTTGTGAAGGATGGAAGGGGACTGCCTTAACCTTTTCCCTTCTGATCAAGACTTTATTTCTTTTAATTCCTTGTGGAATGCATCAATATCTTTTGAAAACCCTTTGATTGGGCTTTAAAAGTTCTGATGGATGTGCCAGGTTTTTATCTTAAGCTTAATAGCTTCTTGTTCTTGGTTTCCTCAGGTGAGAGCACGAGCAGCAGATCTGAAGTTGTCAGCTGCTGATGAGATCAATTTACTGGAGAATCGGGATATTCATATACACTTTCCTGCTGGTGCAGTGCCGAAGGATGGACCATCAGCAGGAGTTACTTTGGTAACATCACTAGTATCATTGTTCAGTCAAAGAAAAGTCAGAGTTGATACTGCAATGACTGGAGAGATGACTCTTAGGGGCCTTGTATTACCTGTTGGTGGTATCAAAGACAAGGTAGCTACTAGCTGTTTTATTTGTCTTTTTTACCCTATTAGTTCACGAAATCAAAGTTTACTGTACCGGTCGGTACTATTCCGTACTGAATGTACCGTACCATAATGGTACCGAACTAGCATGCTATCTCGTATTGTACTAATACTTGGTACGTTGTGCCGTCTCATATTGTACGGCGTGCTGACACTATAATAGGATGGTACTGGAACGAGATCCAGTACCGAGACGGCGAACCTTGCATGAAATCATGTAGTAGTATAAAGAAAATCCAAACATTTGTTTCTAATTTACTATTTATTCGATGGCATTTTGTATAAAAAATGAATCTTCTAATTGTTACTTATTTGAACCTTAAGGTCTTGGCGGCACATCGATATGGAATCAAGAGAGTAATTTTGCCTGAACGCAATTTGAAAGACTTAGTTGAGGTACCATCAGCCATTCTTGCTGGCATAGAGGTAATTATTTAACCTTGAAGGTTATCTATTGCTTGAACTCACCTTTCTAAATTAAATATGTTACTCCTTTTCACATATTATTCACAAAGTGGTGCCATTGCATGTGCAAATATCTTGAAATGTTATATCCGCATGATGGCTATTAAGGTTATAGATGAGCTCATTAAAAGACTGTTGCTTAAGAGAAGGGGCAGGAGAAGAGGTGGAAATTCAAAAGAGAACTTGGTGACTTAGGGAGTGATTGGAGATGTGTTGGAAAAAGAATGGATGAAGACTGAAACACAAGGGATTCTTTTGCTCATGGTGGTAGCAAGAAGTTAATTACTTGAAAATGTTGGGAGGGACTCAGAGGTTGTTTTCATATGATCAATACCTCATCTTGGTTGTTGCATATCATCATATAAGTAGTTCACGAGAATCTTAGGTATCTTTTCTCTCAGTTTTTTGTTTTTATTGGAGGATTCTGATTAAGGTGGCATCTCATGGAGGAATCCCATCAATTACATGCTTGTCATACTTGAGTCCTAGGCAAGATAAGTTTTGTAGGTCTAATGAGTAAGCCGTGTTTGTGGAAAGAATTCATAGGGCGTGCTTGGTTTGCTTAACAAAAAGTGCTTTTGTGATTTCTAAAGCAAGAAAGCATGTCTGAATAAATAAATGTTTGGTACCATTATCTGAGAAGTGCTTCTACAAGGAAAAAAAGCCAAAAAAAGTGCTTCTAAGAGAAGTTAGAAAACCTAGCTTCTGACTTTTCCTTCATAAGGAAGAAGCAACACCAAACAGGCCTATAATGGGATATCCTGCATTGGGCTATTGTTGCAAGAGAACTTAAAGCATTGGACAACCTATTCATTATGAAAGAACATGTTAATGCATGAAGATAGATGTATTATCAGGTGGATGGCAAAGTAACAAGTGCTTGATGGATTACATAAAGAAATTTTCTAATTTAACTCCCTACCTAACATTGATCTACATAAAGAATCTTCACGGGCTGATAATTAAGTAGACACCCTTAGTCCTTTTGGGCGATAATAACTAAAAAACATGGTAGTTTCTTCATGTCTTCACTTGCTTAAACTAATGTTCCATGTTATTTCCATGATGTGAGCTATATCTTTATAGCATGTAATCCCTACCTTTTTTCCCTTCCTAAAAGACTTGCATTTGCATACTCTCTATCCTGAGCATATTTCAGTTATTGGAAGGGTCCCTTTTATGTGTGGGGTCTCCCTGATTTGGTATGCCATGTATGTTTATAATATACAATCCAGCACAGGGCACCCAGAACTGAAAAAAGAGAGAGAAATAAAAAGAAAAAGGTTCTCTGAATGAGTGAAGATTGATCTTACCAGCTATCAACTTTTGGGGTCACAGGTTTGCACATAATCATGTTCAAAGATTAGGAAATATATCTGGGGTAGATGAGTTTCTCACAAGTGTTAGTCTTAGATAAGGAAGTTCGGGAAAAGTTGATAGAAAATTCAAAAACAGAGAAAAGGTAAATCCAATGAAGTTCAGAATATTTCTAGAATAATTCATGAAACACATATACATCATTCATGCATCCATAGAAATTAAGGAAATATCACAAAAAAACATGTTTTTCCGTTTAATCTGGATAAATTATCAGGAACAAGCTAATCAAAATAAAGTAAGTAGTAATTATATAATTTTTATTAGGTTGGACAGTTTTATTATGAAGCTGGATTGAATAGAGTAGTCAGGTATCTAGAATACCGCCAACATGCATAAATGTCATTGAAGATCTCCCTTCAACCCTAGGAATTGAAATACTTGCATGAGAGTTTCAATGGTTTTAGGAGGGAGTGGCTATCTTGGAGTGTGCTGAACTGGATTTTTCAGGGACAGTCATTTGAGAGCTTAGTGAATGTGAGACTGAGGGCAGCCTTACATGATATGAACTCACTTGATATGAACTAAGTTTGGTAGAGGACGTCTGCAAGTTTCTGAGCGATTGGAACTCCTGTTCAGCGCTTACTGCTTGAGACCTCTCTCCCATCCTGGTGTAGGATATTTTGAAAGTCATAGATGAGGGCAACCTGAGAGGAGCTGAAGTGTAGTTGCTTCTTGCTTTGGCAAGTGACCTAGGGGGTTGTTAGCAACAGTCCTTACCTCATCTTCATCTTCTTCTCGTAGAGACATAATGGGTTAATTGCAGCTGGTTGGTGGAGTTGTTGTGACAATCAATAATAGGGTGGTCCTGCAAAACTTATTAGCATCATGCTGGTGCAAGGTGGAAATCTGGATCACATTTTCTGGACGCCTTGCAATCTATGGGATCCCTTCTCGAAGTTTGGATAATAATGCAGTTGTCTGTTCGACCGTTCCTATAGACTTCAATTCATAAACTGCCTTAGATGTTTGTACGGCTGAGAGGTATGCCATGTGCAATTGACAACTTCAAATTTTACCAAGGAAAGACATTAGATGTAGGTTTGCGCTCGTTGCATGCCCTATCATGCAGATCTTCATACATCAAAACTGTTATCTTTGTATTGGCTCATCTGTTACTTGAGCGTATATGTTCTATGCTTTAAATGCTAACAGAGTAGGCTAATTATACGCGCGTATGCACCTATTGGATATAGTGTTATTGCCAACATGGAAATGCTTTCCTCTCAATGAGTGCAAGTTTAAACATAGAGATGGCTAATGCAATGTCAAACTAGGAACATCATATTGCCTAGGCCACCACCACAAGGCTTATTAATATGCAAATTTTTTTTTCATTCCTTCTTCCAATTACAAGCGTTGAATTGGTTAGATAGTGCTTATGTTCTAGCATAGCTAGTTTACACACAACTATGACCTCTTTACCTGGAAGAACATGACAAATTCTCCGGGCTGACATCATTTATTCTGAATTTTTTAACAGATTTTGCTTGTTAAGCGCATTGAAGATGTACTGGAACAAGCTTTTGAAGGTGGATACCCTTGGAGACAACGCTCGAAGTTATAGCATTCTCCATCTCCCTCGGAGTACAGTATATATTGGACTTGCTGGCTCAATGCTGCATTTAGGCTTTCAGACTGACATCATGGCAAATGGTGATTAAACATTACTCAATTTCCCCACTGTGCCATTGAGCAAAGTTTCGAGGATGCTGCCTTCACGGATCTGCCATGCAATCTGCATCAGTCGCATGCTGTTGTTCCATTCTCTACAGACAGGCTCGGTATGTATGAAGGCAAGTCTATGCGACTATGAGTGTATATTTCAAACAGGGAGCAAGAAAGCAGTGGCTTTTCCAGTTTTTCTATTTAATCAAACTGATAATGCAAGCTTGTGTACATTATAAAATTTGATTACTGAATGCACCATAATCTATCACAGATTTACACGGTAATTTGAAATATCGTGTTCTATAATTTATTCTGGTCAAGCAAATTAAAAGTAGTTCTGGAAGTAGGAGCAGCGGTGGGTCAGATCAGGTCAGATTCGTTAACGGTCAAAAATCTCCGGCCTCAACCTGCACTGTGTTTATGATCAGCTTGAAATAAATAATTCTGTCTCCAACTCATTTAATTCTATTTGGATTTAGAAGTTTTAACTATCCTACCAACCCAATTAACGACCTTTGCCTGTCAATTGTATATCTTGAAAAACGGAAAATAGGGCCAAGAGGGAACCAGGGTTTAGCATCTCAATAGAGAGTTTGTATGTGTATGCACCTGTGCCAGAACGAATGATTCAACCAACGAGCGCGTGTGCAGAGAGAGAGAGTTAATGTGGAGAAGAGAATGGATAGATCTTTCGTATTTTTCATTCTTTTTCATAATAATGAATCACACACCCTCGCTAATTACTTGTAACGAGCCTCGGCTTGCTCATGGGTTACCAAAGTATCATCGTTGCGACTGTTGGGATTTTGACATAATGATCCTTTAATTTCTGATAAAATTTCCATATCAGATCCTCTTTTTGTAATAGATACGGTTAGTTCCATTTTGTTCGTGGTCTTCAATTCCACATGCTGCGTACATAGAAGGAAAAATTATCGACAGCTTGATAGGTTAGGAGACATAATATATCAAGACTAATATCTATAGCGAATTCATCTGAAATCAATATGTTCAATGAGCTACCAGTCTACCATTACTCGAATAATAAAAGAATGGTTTTTTGTTCTGGCCAAGAAGCCATGAATCAAAGAGGAAATACAAGGTATGAGGAATGCCACAAAAGGATCTTCCAGCTGAAACATTTAAATTTATTATCTTGCCCTTCCATCATTTCTCACCTTTACGGGTTGCCTATGAACTTCATGACCATCCTGAGATTGAGGGAAAGAGGCTGGTCTTCGAATAAAAAAATTCATCCAGAGAGTGCAGCATTGAGAGCACTGTGAATGTCTACCCCGATCTGTGCTTCAGCTTTTTCCAAGTCCGTTGAGGCTGAGCTAAGCTTCTGGGTAAAGTCAGCAAGCCCCTTCTGAACCAAGCTAGGATCAATGTGGTCCACAGGAACAGCCTCAACAGCCACTATATCTGCAAAGGAGTTTGCATGGATGAATGCAAACCCACTGCTGACAAAATATTTGGTCACTTCGCTCCCTTCATGCACAGTAAGCAACCCAGGTTTGAGCTCTGCTATGGTTGCAACATGCCCTGGCAAAACACCCATTTGCCCAGTTGTTGCTGGTATTATGACCATATCGACCTGAAATCCATTAAAGAAAAAGGAGCAGTTAATTACGGCCATCTGGCTTCAAAATTTGACCTTATCTTGACAGTACTGTTTAACAATATAATGGTATAGTTACATCTTCGGATGGCAAACCATGCAGTAAAGATGGCCGTACATATAAACCATTACTTGCTAACCCCCTTTAAGACCACTTGAATCGCTATGCAGAACTTCAGGGAGGAAAACAATGGCGAAGATGCGGTAAATAGTTCTGTACTGTCTTTTAAGGTGGGGAAAGAATGGAGCTTTCAGGTCAGCAAACAATATAGTTTTGGAAAAATCACTGACAGTCCCTGGTGTGAAATAAGAAGAGTGGAAATGTAGGGTTGGAAGAAGTTCTCATGCTTGCAGTGCTTGAGAAGGGCACAGCAAGATTCTCTTTGTATGTATTGCTGTTGAAAAGAGGGTGGCGTGTTGTTAATCCAGACTATAACAAAAATAAAAAAGTCATGTAGCTTAAATTGAAACTTTCAGGCGAGAAGACTCCAGTTGAAGTATAAAAGAAGATGATATCTAGTAGGTAGAGTATAAAAATTAACATTCAACTAGCAACATGGTAACATACACTAAAAGATTGCTTTTCAAGTGCTATGACATGCTGACAGACATCTGTCCAGGAGCCAATTAACTTTCAAAGAAGAGATTCCTGTACTACATTGCTGAAGAACACTATAATATATTTCCCGGTATGGGTTTTCCTGATCAGCTTCCAGACGTACAGGCAAAGCACTGAGATTGAGCTTTTGTCACATAACCATGTTTAATGCAGATTTGGTCAAGAGTTTTTCCAAACTTAATGTGGGAGAATAGAAGATTATATTGTTTTCTTTTGTAACTGGTGTTTGCCGTACAGGTGGGATATCAACCACCAAGCTATGGCTGCGAAGTTGATTGACTAATTTTGTGAACATGAATGTTGATTGGAAGTTCATAGTAAGTTGGGAAGGAGAGGTAGGGAGCTTATATTTAAAAATATAACTCTTCTGCATGCCTAGGGCTTTTAGGACCTCAATTAGCAGAAGTTCACCATCACATTTATTCAGCATGACTCCCAGGTCTTCTATTTTCTGATTCTTCAATCAGTTTCTTTCTCTCCTGATGAAATTCACTTGCCCGAATTCCTTTTTACCTATAGCCTCCAAAATGCATCCATAAACTCATCTGTAAAGCCAAATACATAACTAGCAATATCCTTTCCTCTAAGCACCCATTCATATAATTTCTTGTCCTAACTTTGATATACTTGCGTTTCATTATGTTTACCATCTCAGTTTCTATTCTCATCAAACAGTGAATTAGCTTGGTCCATAACTGAAGACTTTACTTCCCAACATACAGGGCCAGCTCATATAACAACTAAGCCCTGCATCATCTATAATATGGCATCGAAGCAGGAACGCCTAGCCTACAGAAAGAAGATCAGCTCCTACAACCTCTTAACGAATTGGACTCCACATGAGCGAGGCTGTCAGTTGATACCACCACATGATGAGGCTATCCATGTAGTCGGAGAGAGAGCAAGTATTGAGCATGTGGGGAGTACAAGGAGGGTATCCCTTCATTAAGGAAAGAGTCAGATGAGCACAACTGGATTTTTCTCAACCATCATAAGTTCACTCATTGGTGAACATATGTTTTTAACCACTCTAAATAATGTTATGAGTACCATTCTCCAAAAGTTCCTAAACTAATATGAATTTGGGCTTGCCGCAATTGTCACACCCCTCTTAACCACAGCTTTTGGGTTCAAATCTTGGGTGGTATATCCTCAAATATTTGGACTGGGGGGGTGAGGAGAGAGAGAGAGAGAGTAGAAGCCATGATCAATATCAATTGTCTTTATAACTTATTGATCAACAGAAAGCTTACATTTTTTTCCCTCGACAAAGGTATTAGAGAAAAAAGATATAATTTCTGTCCTGTCCATCATTAATTAGTATCAAACTATTCTGAGGCTACAGATGTCTTTAGTCTTCATGTTGCTTCCTTTCAGGCACAGGTATTGCCCCTGCATTCACTGCACGAAACAGGTAACTAGCAATTCAATAATTTTCAAGGGAGCATGGTATATGGCAGAAGATTACATTTTGATGCCTTTTTCATACTGGCACAATGCTCTTCACCTCTCTCATATTGGCATGATGATCTTCACCGCTCCTTATCGCTTCAACCAACTGATTATGTTATTCACAAGGTCATTAACGTAATAGCGAACTTCAGGTAGGCTCTACCATTATCTTTATATATTGAACCATGCTTTATACTGGAACTTAAGAATTGCAATTATTCAATTATATAAGCCTTGTGATATGATGTTTAAGCAATTATGATGAAAACATCATAGATACTAATGTGAAATACAAGTAATTCTCCAATGAAAACAAATCAATCACACACACAGTTACAATCACATAGCAATTTTAAAGGCATTGAACATTTCAAGGTAGAGTATAGAAACATCCACGCTCAACAAAAACTTGAGGTTCAGCAGAGGTTGATCCATGTTTTAAGCGCTCGCATATGTTATAATTGTAAAAGATACTATAGCTTTAAAACACATTACTAAAATGAAGAAATAAGATGAATGCAACTTCAAATGACTCCCTTCCTCTTGACTAGATCTACATTTCAAAATTCGAATCAATTAGGTAATAAGGATAATGCACTTCAGATTGCTTATGGAGGTAGCCATTGAACCAAGCAGACGAATTAGCCAAATCTGCTCCAGCCTAAACCTATAAAATCTCATCTTTGAGAACAACAGTAAAGTAACCAACTTTACAACACAATCCAAAACCTTCGTGCGGTCCATCAGAGAAGAAAAGGGACATGTAAACCTCCGAAAAATCTAAACTTTGAAAACAACAGTAAAGAACAAACTTCGTGACACAATCAAACCTTTATGCAATCCAATAAAGAAAGGAACCTGTCCCTTCCTGGTCAGCATCAGAGTCTTCAACATCATTAAAATCATCCAATATCAGGTATTATTCATATCCAATCTTTCCATAAAGCAAACAACTGACAATTAAAAAAAAAAATCTAGATCCAAAACTAACACAAAAAGGAAGCATCATCAAATCAAAATAAAACCCTAATTTTCCAAATCGATAGGTAACAAGGAATGAGAACAGAGAGCTAACCTCCTTGTTGGAGATCTCGGACTGGTAGGGGAGGACGAAGTTGAGGGTCAGCTTGGAGGGGATGGAGGAGGGAGTGGGAGGGCGGGGCTTCATGAAGGCGAGGGGGGTCTTCGGGGGCTCCATGTTGGGGGCCACCTTCTTCCAGGCCTCCACGAACGCCGCGTCCTCTGCCGGCGCCGCCAGGACGTCGGTCGAGAAGGCCCGGGGCGCGGCGGCGGTGCGGCGGCGGCTGCCCCCGAGGGATCGGATAAGAAAGCGCGACGCTTGGCGATACATAGCGCGTCTCTCTCTCTACTTCTCTTCTGGTTCCCTTTGGAATGAAGGGCGGGCTGCGGATGGAGGCGATGAGAGAAAGTACTGCGGGTGCGGGGTTTCCATATCGAGTGGCATTTACGGGTTGGATAAGGGGGCGCACAATAGCATTCCGCTGTAGGGTCTTTTTTTTTTTTTTCCTTTTCTTTTCTTTTGTTTTCTTCTTCTTCTTCTCCTTCGGAACATCCACTTAAATATCCAATTTTATATAAATACCCTTTCAAAATTTATATATATATATATATACACCCTCATAAAATACTCATTTTGCTATTCTATCTTTTTTGTATCCTCATTTTTGTATATATACACACGCCATCTAACGCCGTTAAAAAATTATTGATTTCAAATTAAAATGACTAAAATTTCTTAATAGGTAGATGTGCAAACAGAAAACATTTATAAGACGATTGTGATAGAGGACAAAAAAATAATTTTAAATTTTTATTTTATTTTTAATTTAAATAAATATGGTTTTTATTAACGATATTAGAAGAATCGTTATATTACTATATTAGAGGCATCTGTACAAAAACAATATTTTATGAAGGTACAGAAATAAATATAAATTTAAAGAGGGTATTTATGTAAATTTAAATTTTTAGAAGGATATTCATGCAAAAAAAAATTTTCTTTTTCTTTTTTTCATTTCTCAAGGTACAGATCTAAATCCCTTGCATTTACATTTCATTAGATTTGCAAAATGATCATTGATTGTTATAATCTAAACTACTGTGCATTTAAGCCCTTCCACACCTTTCCTAGGACCCGGCTCCAATTGGCAAGGAACGCCGCAGCATGGAATGGCATGACACCTTTTAAAGTTTTCTTTCCATTCTTTTCCCTCTCTCTTTGCTCTCCCCCCCACCAAGAAGATGTGTAACGCTCATGTTCATGACACCAATCCTTCGTTTCATGTTTATTATATGATAGATTTCTATGCAGTTAACATTTTTAATTTAGTGTTTTAACGAAGTTGTGTATATTTTATACATATGTGTGTGCGTGTGTGTGTATATATGTATACATGTATGCATGTTTATGTAGACTGAAAATTAAAAGACCATTAAATCAAGGCCTAAAACTAAAATGTCTAGTCCGTGAGATCTGATATGAAACGAAAATGAAATCGAGGGCCTAGCTTCAATTTTTCCTTTATCAATTTAACAGCAGTAATATGTTCATCAGGGTTTTTGAATCATTGCCACAATTAGTTAATTTTTAGCTTCAAGCTTCTTGTTAGTATCCTTTGTTTTTTTCTTGGTAGCTTGTACTATTTTTACATTATTTAGCAATTTTCTAGTGGTGATGATCTAGCGCTTAAATCTCCGCAACTAATTGAGTAATACTATAATATTATTTTCAAAAATCTTTTTAAAACAAAATAGTGTGAATGCTAACAAATAGAATAAGCAAAGGCAAATGCTTGAGAAATACATCTAAAAACCTACAGTTGAATGGAGGAATGCAATCGCTGAACCATAACCTAGTTTTGAAATATTATTTTATCATATTTAATATGCTCAATTATGTTAGAGAAAACTACCATAAACCTAGTTTTGAAACAATATTTTATCATACTTGATATCCTCAATCATGGAAGCATATTGCTAGTGAGAAGGAGCATCCTGTTGACAATGATGCTGCTTTCCTTAACAATAAGCAGAGAAACTTTTTAGTAGAATGAAAAAATGGTATTTAAAAAAAAGTAAGATGAATTAACGTAATTATCATCTAATCCAACTATGTAGAAAACCTAAAGAATGTAAGTGGTTGCATTAGAGATCGTAGTGATGCTTTAAAATTGGATGACAAAGAAGAAGATAATAGAACCTAGTAAAACTCATTCATATTTAAGTTATAAGAATCTGACATTGTAGGTAACTTTGCTTTTAGAAGAAAAAAATTTACTAGTATAGGCATCTTAGTAGGCTTTAGAATATCTGAAAGTGGGGTGTGTATAAGTTTTGCATGATCTAATTTCTGCAAATAAAACTTTTAATGGAAATACATGATCTTAGTTGAAACTTACCATAAGAAATGATTTTTGAAATTTAAAAGATTGGTTCATCTCAAGAAACCAGACCAAAAGTTCTAAAGAGATAAATCATAAATGACATATTTATCAAATATAAAAGAGAAATGTTTTGGGTGCATGTAACATTGAAATAATTGATTTTAAAAGAAATCAATCATAATGGAGCATTTTTGCTGTGCTCTTCAAAATCTGCCATGTTTTTAGTGATAGAAATTTCAATCATTTACTAGTAGTTAAAAGAATATGCATGTTTGTTTGTTAGGGAGAATAAAAAATCTACCATTTATGCGTAACTATATTATTATGATTTTTTGCATTTATATGTAGACAAATCATCTAGAAGACTAATTTGTAAGGTAAGATAATGAAAAAAAAAAAAACAAAGCTGGGACTCAAAACCCACTTCAATTCATGGTTCAGCTAGATAGGGTCAATTCAACCTTTTGACATCACTTGTCTGGCGAAGGAATAAGTGAAGGATATTCTCCCGAGGGATATCCTTGCTAAATATGAAGAAAGGCTGCAGAAAAAGGGGATTACACATGGCTATGTGCGGCATGCTCTACAGGTGAGGATGGTCTTTTTAGAGGACGACTTTGCGACGATCATTAGGTGGATTCAGCGGACTTCAGGAGGGACTGGCGATCACCACCCATTGCTGTGAGATATTCGGACCATGGTTCGTGCTGGGCTGGTTATTCAAGCAAGACACATTTTTTGTGAGGCCAATGGGGCTGCTGCTTGGATGGCATTTTTTGTTGCCAATCATTCAAGGGGGACACCTATGAGTGGGTGAGGTGGAGGTGCCTAGTGCTTTCCGAGATGTGCTACTTTTTGATTTTCTTGATTGTATTCGTACTCGTTTAGTATGAACCTTCCGATTTAGTAGAAAAAGAGAAGAAGAAGAAGAAGAAGAAGAAGGAGGAGGAAGAGGAGGAGGAGGAGAAGGAGGAGGAGAGAAAAAAAGAAAAGAAAAGAAAGAGAGGATTACACATTAAGGGTATAACTGGGCTATTTCACAGCATGGGTGGAATAGACTTATATTTCAACATATTCCCTCTAATTACCATTTTGCACTTTTTAACTCAATAAACAAATAAAATAGTGGGAGAGCAATTTTGTTTCTATGATAAAAGCCAAAACATCTCAAAATTTAATATCCCAGAGCCCTTCTATTTTGCAGCTTATAATATTATGGCATCTTCAGTGATTGAGTAGTATATGTCTCCTACTATCCGTTCCATCTCAATCACTAGCCATTTTTTGTACAAGGGGAGCAAGCCATATTGATATGGATCTCTCCGAATCAACTACAAACATCTAAACTCAAACACACAATATCTGGCAAACACATAACATCTAAGCTCAATCCTACCACTTTCATAATAGAGACCTTTTTTTTGGGAAGGAACGAGGGTTTCGAGTTGTGGGATAAGCTTGAATGGAATTGAATGATGCTTATTTCTCCCCCTAAAGCCTCAACTATGAGTTAACTATTATTTTACCATCGGTTCGTAATATCCTGCCTATTCAAATTGTGGATTTTTCCTTTGGGTAATGAGTTGCTCTTCAAGTTGATACATAAGCCTCTTTTGGCGCACCGAGTGGCATAGATTTTAAGGTCTAGATGGAAGGGACTCAGACCAGCTACGACAACGCAGCAATCTAATCGCTCGAACCTGCAACCTCTTTCTTTTGTGGCTTGGGGAGTGGACTTTAGGATTTATAATGAAGATTTAGCATTTAGGATTTAGGATTTAGGATTGATGATGGGGAGAAAAGTTTACTCGCTTAGAGGTTGTTCTGAAGAAGGATTAAGAATATAGAATTTGAGGCATCTATTTTTGGAGCGGAACTCAAAGCAGCATGATAGGAAATCTCCTATGCAAGGTAGGTGTTAGAGGTTGGGAGCATCATTCTAGTGGGAGACTCGGTGGAGTTTATTGAGCAAATTCTACAGGGAGGGCCGGGGGAGGCAGATCATCGGCTTCTAGATGACATCCGGAGGCTATTGAGGGAGTGTAACGCTTTCCAAGTTATGCATGTATATCGGGAGATGAACAAAGCTACGGATTAGGTCGCTTCCTTTACTACTTACTCACTATTTTGAAAAGATTTTCTGGACCCATCATATATCTGTTCCTCCATCTCTGGGGTGTATCCTTTTTCTTGACTCAGATTGCAGTGCTAATACGAGATTAGTATAAACAGTCGATGTATAAAAGAAAGAAAGAAAGAAAGAAAGAAGGATTAAGAGTTAAGGAAAAGGTTAGAGGGATGTCCGTGACGAAAGAAAGGACATTCATGAGGAAAGAGAGACACCTGCTTATGGATTGTCTTTGTAGAAGGAAGGTTAATCACGTGTGGTTAGAAGAAAAAGTTGGTCTTGGCAGCTGCTCCATGGCCCGACGAAATCATGGAAACCTACAACAAATAACAATACCGCACCCTCTTTTAACTACCATTCCATTTCATCCAGATCCTTCGACAGATCTTGAAAGCTCAAAGTTTAGTTCGTCAATCCACTGCATCTCAGATCAGTAATGCATGCAAATATGTTAAAGAAATCAGTCATGAATCCATACAATGAGTCATGGGAGTTACTTTGACTGCACCAGCGCTACATGCTTCCATAGGTCTGTAAGTAGGAACTTCGAAGATTTCTGGAGTCTAATGTTGTTAAATTATAATAGTATATAGGGCAGCCTACAATTCTCCTAGAAAGCCAAGGGAGTACAGACTACGAAGTAGTGGCTGCAGTGGGTGGAGTCTCGTTGTGACTTGTGAGTGTACGACTAGTATTCATCCAATTAAATTTGGTCATACAAAGGAAAAGAACGGTTGAAGAATATTTTCTTGGTTCGTGCCGAGCCAAGGCATGCCATGCCAGACTTCTCTGAGGATGTCAGAAGGGTCTCACATGGACCACGCCCGCAGAGTTAGAGCTCCTCGAACTCGGTCAAGCATCTGACACGCTCACACGCGCAGAAAGACACACAGAAGAGAGAGAGAGAGAGCGAGGATAAACTCTAAAACCGGATGAAAGGTTTAAGTATTTTTTATTTTTTTATATTTTGGATGAAAGGTTGAAGAGTAATCAATCACCACAAGCTTCTCTGATGCAGGAAGAAGTCTGGGGAAGAGATGTATGATATTTAACCATAACCGAGCCTGTAGAGTGGTCAGCTACTGCTTGTAGCATGAAGAGAAATCCTCAACAGTGATTAGAACTGATTAGAAACATGTAAAGCTTCTCTGCGCACTGGAAAATAAAACCGGATCGGACATGGCCGCACCCACCTTTGTTTCTTTTTTTATGCAAAAAAAAGAGGCAGGAAGAAGCTACCCAACTTTTATTGAAGACCAATCATATTTACAATAGAGATGAATTACATTGTCAAGAAAAAAGATACAAGAAAAAGAGGTTAAATGGTTCACTTAAGAGCACATTGCAAGTGCCACCCATCCGATCTTAGGCTTTTCAAAGGAAATCCATTTCTCTGTCGCTCTCAGGTTTTTTTAACTTGTCCAACTAGTTCTCTAAAAATTTGGGAATGCTAAGCAACCAAGAAAACATTTCGATTTGAGAAACTCGCATTTGCATCAAAGAGTCAACCTGTAACAGCCAAAGAACTAAGCTAGGGGGAGCAAGAGAAATGAAATGCGATGAGGGATTAATGAAGCCAGCTCCAAACATTTATATATATATATATATGTACTTGCCATACATCAAGTTCCACATCTTCAAATGAACGATATCAATATGATGGCTTCAATGAGCACATTGGGTGCATGGCTATTATAAAATCATAGCAGCTATCTGTCTTCTCCGGTCTATAAGCAATGTATGTCATAATAAAAATTTTACAATGCTCGTACACATAAAAAACTGGCGAAGGAGCAGTAGAGGATCTCAAATACACTTTCCATGCTGTTACAAATTTCCAGACAAGCCTTGATAGATCAACACAAGCATCAGAAACCATAAAACAAAAGCCTCAAAGCACAACAATGCAGAAGTTCATACAAAATAATGGGATACCTGTGGTGGAGCTTCTCTGCTACTTATGGTTTCCCTTCTTCTTCAGCAGGCTCCCAAACTTGTGGAGCAAAGCCTTTTTTTTCTTTTGCTCCTGCTGCTGCTTGGTAGGCGAAGTGACCCCATCATCCATGTCTTTCGTTAATAATCCATTTATCTGATCAGAGCTGCCACTTTCTATCTTCGAGTATAAATCGTCATCTATTGATTCCGCCTCATGCTCCCTCTCTGATGCAAGATCCTTGTCCACAACCTTGCAGCTTTCCCACATCTTGACTTCCACAGGTTCCTCCTCATCATTTGGATCTCTATTCCCATTAGCTTCTTTGGTTTTTAGATCTTCTGTACGACAATCTTCAAGCTTTCCTGAGGGTACTTCTGACTTCGTTTTTTCTGCTTCACTCTCATCAGCATTTACGTTTGGAAATTCAGAAGTGTTTGGTACTATGTCGTAATCTTTTTCGCTGTTTGATAGCTCACCATTTTCCTCAGTTTTCTTGGCGGTGGCCTCCGTGAGCAATGTAGATAGCTCTTTGACTTTCTCCAGGGCAGCCGCTTCCCGGATTCGAAGGTCATCATTCTCCTGAGTGATGCTTTGCAGCTCATTCTCCTTGTCCAACAACCTTTCCTTCAACTGCAAACTCTCAGCCTTCGCCTCTTCTGCTGCTTCGTTGGCAGCCATTCCCTTGGATTCAGCTTCTCCTAGCTTAGTTATCATCTGGGCTGCATCATCCCTTGCAGCCTTTGCTTCAAGTTCTGCTCCCGTGAGTGCATCCACCACCTTTTCCACTTCGACCTTGAGAGAAGCAAGTTCTTCTTCTGACTTTTTAATAGCAGCGACAAAATTAAGCTCTTTTTCTTCCCACTCGCCACTTGAGCTTTTGGCCTCTGTTTCAAATCTTTCCACAGTTTTCTTGAGGCAGACAATCTCATATCTCGCTTCATCCAGCATGACTTCATACCTCTCTTCACTGTTCTTGAGAGCTGATTTCAACTGCTCTATCTGAGCATGGGCATCTTCAATTTCAGCTTGCTTTGTTAAAAGTCTTTCTTGTGTTTCCCTAGCTTCTGTCGACACCTCATGCAAGGCTGAAGCTAAACCTTCCATTGCTTTCTTGACCTTTTCTCCTTCATCTCTAGCACTATTGAGCTCTTCGATCAGTTCGTTTCTTTCCTCCATCAGGCTTTCGATGTTTGATGCAGCAGCTTTCTCATTGTTAAGTGCCTGCAACTTTTCCTCCTCCAATGCCTGAAGTTCAGACTTTAATACTTCGACTGTTTTTCCCATGTCCGATGCCTCTTGCTGGGCCAAATCAAGACGCCTATCTGACTCATCAAGATCAGTTTTGTGCCTAGCAACCTCAATCTCCAAGGATTCCATCTTTCCTTTAAGAGTGGCAATCTCAGATTCAGCATCTTCCAACAAAGCATTGTTCTCCTCTAGCTGTTTCATTGTGTATGCCAGGGAATCCGATGAGGATTTTTCAGACTGCTTGGACTCCTCTACCTGAACCTCTAGCAACTCTGCCTTCTTCTTCCATTCATCAGCCAGCTTAATTGAATCTGATTCAGCCTTCTTGGCATCAGCCAACTCAATCTGAAGCCCTTCAGCCAAGGATTCCATCTCGATCAACTTCTCCTCAGCTGCCTTCACTCTCTCAAGTTCTTGTTTCAAAGCGTTGACTTCAGCATCCAACTTCTTAACCATTTCTGCTGCTTCATTATTCATGCTCTCCACCTTGGAATCCAGCAAGGATTTTAAACGGTTGATTTCCCCAGACAAAAGCTCCACCTTCTCTGCATTGATTTCAGCAATTTTCATAGCATCATCAGCATGGCCGAGGGCAGTGTCCTTTGCTTCGGTCGCCATTGCTAGTTCATGTTTCACTCTCTGGAGTTCCTGAGTTACAGAAAGCAACGCTGAGACATCCACAGCATGTTGGCTCCGAATGTTGTCGAGGTCCTTCTGCCATTCTTCCTCCTTTTTCTGCACAGCTTCAATGCCTGCTTGTTCCAATTCATCCGCCCGGAACTTCTCAATCTCCAAGCTCCCCTCGGCCCTCTTCTGAGCAGCAATAGCTTCCTTGAGCTTTTCATTTGTATCATCAGCCAATCTCTTTGCATCCTTCAATTCTTCAAGAACTCGGGTCTTCTCTTGCTCAACTGAAGCCAACTGCTCCTTAGCCTTCTTCAGGTCTTCCTGAGCTACATCCAATTGTGCCTGAAGCTCTGGTCCCCTCAATGTCCGTGGATGTTTCTATGATCGAAAACCAAATTTCAAACAATTAGAGAAGGCATATCATAAAGCTAGGCAATCAATTGAAATCACTTGGAGCAAATGTAGAAGATTTTGATTTTCTCACATCAGGAGTAGTACTGGTCTTGGTGGCAGGCTTCGACTCTACTGATTTCGGTGACCGATCAACTGAAAAGCGTGGCTTTTGCACCGGGGATGGCGACGCAGAATCTGACCTGGTGGATCCAGCCCTACCTAATTTGCTAACCCTAGGGGTAGCTGGTGTGGTTTTGCTATTTGGAGTGTCAGATAAGCCAGATCTGTTCAAAATCCAAATATCATAGCCTTTCCAGATTTCATATCTACGGCGCAACACAACAACAATGCAAGAGATCTCAAACAGAGATCCCGCTCTCAAGTATAAAAAAGTAAATTACAGCATCAAATCCAGACCAAAACCCATGAGAGAGAAGAAGAAGAAGAAAGCAAGGGTCGCACACATGAACCAACCTGGGATCCACTAAATCCAAGAGCTCAGACTGGGGTTTCTGACATTCACGGTAGGTTCAAAGGACCAGAAATCATATAACATTGTTCTAGAAATGAGGACTAAACAGTAAAAGAAGCATCTTGGTTCTCCAACCAATCTAAGTACCCGCAAACCCAAGATCCCAATTTGGAACTTTTACAACCAGATCAAGCACAATGAACCGGGGAGATCCAAAGGAGCAAGAATCCTTGTGCCGCTGATGCATAACCCAAAACTTTGAACAATAAAAGAAGCATATTGACAACCATATGAACAAGGAAACATCCTGAATCCCACCAAATGGTCAATCCCATAGAAACAAAAGAACAAAAAAAACTCATTTTTTAAGAAATCCAAGATGAACCAAAACCTAGCAGTTCACAGAACTTAAACTCCGAAAAACAAGAACAAAGTCGGAGCTTGAAGAAGAACCAAACAAGGACAACAAGATTATCTGTGTAGATCTGGTACTTACTTGGATTTGGAGGGAAGCATCGTCACCAGAGAGAGAGATGCCCACAAGTCGGGAGCTTTGAGGACTTTGGAGAAGGGAAATGCTGGGGTTTATCACACAACGGAGGGAGAGGAAAGGGCAGAGGGGTGGGTGGGAGAAGAGGAGAGAGAGTGAGAGAGAAGACTAATTATTTCAGTTGGCAAATGCCCAGTTCCCCACGAACCCCTGACAAATTGCTCGCTCTCTCTCTCTCTCTCTCTCTCTCTCTCTCTCTCTCTCTCGCTTTTTGGAGGGGTTAAAAGAGAGGTAATAATTACCAAAAAAACTAGTGGCACTGCGATATCTTACTACTAGATTCCGAACAATACGACGTGGCATGAGTGGATTGGTTATTCTTCTGACAGTTCGGCCAGTTACTTAGTGCCGCGTCGAGGCCACGTGGGATGGGAATGCTTGGGTAATGGAGCCGTGCTTCGTAGTTTTACGGTGATATCTGATAAGAGCACTCCTTATTTGTTTAATATGCACATCAATTCTTCCCTTCTAGTTAGAATTACCAGGCGAGTGTATCATTAAAGGAGAGTTTACTTAGCAAATTATAAAAATGTTCAAAAAATGGCATATTAACGTTGTAGTTAACGTTATGATTTCACATTTACCTTCAGATTACTTAAAAAGGAAAGGGGTCATTCTGTGTGGACTTGGACGCAAAAGTGGCTCGCACTTTGGGAAAGCCTGGGTTTTTTTTAAAAAATAAGGAGGACCTTTTTGCTTCAAAGATTCCACCAACTGATGGATGGAGGGTAATGCATCAAATATATATATATATTTGTTCATTATGTAAACTGCTGGTGGATGGTTGGAGAATGTTGTTTTCTTGTTCATTATATAAACTACTGATGATTGAACTGTTCTAATTTTTAATTCAGGATTGCTAGGAGGCACACATTTTTAATTAATGGCACTAATCTTATGGATTGCACCAATTTGGCGTGCCATGTGACTTGCCAATGTTGCATTGACATGAAGTTAATATAGCATTATCCTCTCTGATTAATTTATTATCTAATTTTTAGAGAGCCTGAATAAGTTAATATCAACAGAACATTGCTTAACCCATATTTTTTTGGCTAAGTACCATAATTTACTAAGTAACTCGACGCACTTGACATATATTCATCCTAATTTTTTGGTACATGATGCACCTCTCTTCAATGCAATAATCCAAGAGATAGATGGGCGGCCATATAAAGGACTTGTTTTTGCCCTATCAGATGTTTTAGAGATCATGAGGCTTCAAGATGCAAAGATAGAATGTATTTTGAAGAGCTCTCTTTGGTACTCATTGCAAAGCTATCATGCATTAGATCCCTACGACTGCTAGATGAATATGACATTGCGAACTTTTCCAAGAACACAAGTAGGTTATAAGAGATTACTTCTGGGTTTAGGTCTTTTATATATGTAAGCAAGCAAAATTTTATTAATCAGCATAAAGCCTTGTACAAACCAAGGAAAACCTGAAGTTACACCTACAATACCAAGATGGAATCTTAGTTTACATTGCAACATGTATCATACACTTAAATATCATTGGAGGATGGCAGGAATAGTAAACCTTCACCTCAATTCAATTAGATAATAGATGAAGATGAATGTTTTGAAACAAAAATCTAAATTCTAATCTATAATATTTGAACTACTCATAAATCAAAAATTTATTTTCGAGATCCTTTGCATATAAATTAAGTGTTGTCAGGATCAAGCGCTACCATTACACGAAAACCAACCGGTGTTAGTGAAGGTGCAACTCTATTTCCTTAAATCCCACTAAAGGCAGCGCCACGAGTCGACTCCGACCAGGCCTCGCCCACCCCGGACTCCGACCTGGCCTCGCCATGGGTTCAGGGACCCTCGGGTGTAACCCACCTACTAACCAAGCAATCGTCGTTGGCAGGCGGCAGGACATGCTGACAGTGACCCTTCTTGTGCTGCTCAGGGACCCGGCAAGGTATGGCCCGCACAGCGGTCCCCCCCCCCAACGCGATGCCTGGGTTTCGAACTCGAGACTTCTGGCTCTGATACCAGTTGTCAGGATCAAGCGCTACCATTACACCAAAACCGACCGGTGTTAGTGAAGGTGCAACTCTATTTCCTTAAACCCCACCAAAAGCAGCGCCACGAGTCGACTCCGACCAGGCCTCGCCCACCCCGGACTCCGACCTGGCCTCGCCATGGGTTCAGGGACCCTCGGGTATAACCCACCTACTAACCAAGCCATCGCCGTTGGCAGGCGGCAGGACATGCTGACAGTGACCCTCCTTGTGCTGCTCAGGGACCCCGCAAGGTATGGCCCGCACAGCGACAGAATATGTCCAACATTAAGTTATTTAAGTGAATTAATATTTTAAATAACTTGATTCAATGCATTCATCATATTCACAGTGTAAAGCATTCAAAATTTAATATTTTTGTTCATATATATGTCAATGTATAGATTTAGATTATAAGTTTGGACTCTTAATCTACATGATGCATCATGTATTTTAGCATAGTTGTTTTTCTAAATTGTCTATTCTGTAAAATATCTAAATTTAATTTATATGCAATTTAAAGCAATGATTATATCTATAGTTTGGACCTTTAACCTAAGCACCCCTCCCCTCTCCCCTCTAATTGCTTTTGAAAGTAATTAGTCCCTTTTTTTTAAGTAAAAAGTAGTTGGTCCTTACTACTACCACGAATGTAAAAAGCCAAAATTTTGATTATAATATATAATATTTGAATTATGCGTGAATAAAAAATTATGTACTTTGGAGATTTCTTGCCTAAGCAACAAATAGATACAAATTAAACAACTTTAATAATAGAACATCATGTTTTTATGCGATTAACAATCAAGGAGTATTCTAATTTTGATTTCGATGTGCTTCTAAAATTTAGATCAAGATCAATAATTTAGATTCTCAAAGTACATAGCCTATTATATATCTGGCTGATTACTTATACTGCTTCTTCTTTTTTTTGGCTTTATGAGGTAAGTTGTCTCAGGTGACAGTCCATCACCTGCTAAAGATTATGGGGAGGCACTTGATATTTGCAATAATCTATGTTAAGGTCCTTCACTAAGTAGGCAAAAGAAGGAAATATAAGGAATAGACATGTCTCCAAGCACATGTTCTAAAGTACAGACATGAAGACAAGGAGGCCACTTAGCCAGCAGATGGATATGGATATTGTCAAATGGGCAACAAAAGCCAACTAATAATTATACACTTTTAACTAGTTTGTAAGAGGGAACTGGCCAGCTGCCATGCTTTTTGAGCAAATATCCCCTCTCTAACACAAACCTGAAGAATCCATTTGTCATGTCATTTGGTTTGGGTTTACAGAAGAAAATGAAAAAAAAAATCCAATACCTAAAAATTGAGAGGATGTTTTAGTAAATAGAGTTTGCATTTTGGAAGATATGATTTTTAAATTAGTTGAAATATTTCTATCACTTTAGGTTTCTTGGATTAGTGCCTAATAATGAGTTCTGCTAAATCCATGTTTGTTGTGACCAGAGTTGATAGTTAAGGTTATATCCATCAAAAGGTTTGTTTACTTGTTAATAAAGCTTTGAACCAGATTGGTGAGCTCACTTAGGACACAAGATGTTGATCAGTGGTTTGAATTATAGAGGTCAAGTCTCCTGCCCAGTAGTATCGAAAGTCTATTAATCCCATTATGATTGGTCTCCGGTCTGCCGAACCATGCGCTTCTCTGGACAAATGTGATATCTTAAGAGAAAGCAATGTATGCATCATTTGCCTGGAATCATGTAGTAGAAGATGAGGTCAGGCATAAGAAGAAATTGTCTGTTTCACTCTGATCATTTAAAAATGAGACCTCCACAGTCTTGCTCCTATTCGTACATGCATCTAGCTTGGTTACATATGAGCATCATCCAAAAGCTGGAGAGCAAAAAAATACTTTCTAGCCTTCCAAAAGCACTTTTAGATGAAATAAGAATGTTTGGTAAAAATTTCGAAAAGTTGTTTTTGCTTTTCTCATATATTTATGTATTAATATATATTATATTTTATTATGCTCCATTGTATAATATTATGCAATGTTTTTTATGGTCATTTTTTCATACTAAAAGTATTTTTCCAATTTATTTACTAAACATAGATTAAAGTGGTACAGCATTTTAGAAATATAGTTACCAAACAGGCAATTTTTTCATAAAAGTTCTACTTTCAAAAGCTCTACTTCCAAAAGCTCTATTGCCAATAGTTTCTCAAAATGAAGCCAAAATCATTTGACTACATAACCATGGAAGCTTGTTTCTCTCTACCCATTCAGGCTTTAATCCCAGTCCTCTGCTGCAACGACCAGGAGACTCAGATCATTCAACTCAGATTTACTCAACAGAGAGGATCACTTCTACGAGATTAATGCACTATGCAATACAGTCTTTGTGTCAATACAAGAATAATACTGTATTCAATATTTAGACGAAATAAAACACAGAGCCCAACCGACAATACCCTCTCTGAAACGAAATTACACAAATGCCCCTCAACAATCCGTCCACCAAATGCTGACGTAGGGATAATTTGGTCGTTTCAAATAACAATTGATGTTTATATAAACTGACGGCTGATGGGGAGGCAAATAGCAAGGGCATTCACGTAATACACACACACACACATATATATATATAATTCACTTGTACCTATGTAAAATTACAAACTACAGGGCATACATTAAAATCCAAAAAAGTTGAGGGGTATACATGAATAAATACCTTGTAGATATTGTGCCTTTACATAGATTTGTAACTATTGTGCATTAACATGGATTGGTAGCTTTTGTCCTCATAGAATTTCTTGCCTTACCCAGCACACACACACACACATATATATATTAATATATATAGGGGGCATAGTATGAAGGAGCTGGCCTATAAATTTTAATCCAATGACATCTATGTGACCCTTAACAGGTCATGCTATCAGCATAAACCCTCCTACAACCATGAAGAGGCTGCTGATTTCCCCACAGCAATCAACACCAAACATGTGGTCACCTTAATATTATTGGGCACCACCAAACATCCAAGAGGATGGAAAGCTCTCATCAGTATGCTGGGTTTTGTTTTGGTGCATGTATGGACCACCTAATTCATTATTTGTGATCTTATATATCTAGATAAGATTTGTGATCCAAGGTTTAAATCCCTGATACCAACCCAGTGTATTTTACAAGTTAGAGGTATTGGTGAGTAGGTTCAAGGTCCTTAATTTGTTGGCATAGCAGGATGTTCCACCAACCCAACATGAAATAAATGAAGCAAACACCAAAACCTTCTTTGTACTAGTGACAATTAAACTGCAGCATTGGATTCCCTGTGTGAGGATCCGTGCGGGCGTGTGTTTAGTCCCACATCGATTATTCGCTGGGTAGATATTGGGTATTTATACAGGATCAAGAAACCCAAATAGTAACTTCCGGCTAGCCATTTTGAGTGAGGTCTTGGGTTGTTACAAATGGTATCAGAGCCAGGTTTATGTGAGGATCCGTGCGGGCGTGTGTTTAGTCCCACATCGATTATTCGCTGGGTAGATATTGGGTATTTATACAGGATCAAGAAACCCAAATAGTAACCTCCGGCTAGCCATTTTGGGTGAGGTCTTGGGTTGTTACAAATGGTATCAGAGCGGACCCGGCCCATAATCTATGTGGACTAGGGAACACTGCAGCACGGATCTATTGAGGCTAACCATGAGCAGATCGTGATGTTTGTGATTAGATTTGAATGGATTTGAACCCTTAGCCTGACGAGGACGTCAGGGCTTGAACGGGGGGAGTATGTGAGGATCCGTGCGGGCGTGTGTTTAGTCCCACATCGATTATTCGCTGGGTAGATATTGGGTATTTATACAGGATCAAGAAACCCAAATAGTAACTTCCAGCTAGCCATTTTGGGTGAGGTCTTGGGTTGTTACACCCTGCATAAACCATCTGCAAGAAGAAATTTCCAAGGATGTGAAGAAGAAGGGAAAAAAAACATTACGTAGCATCTGCAACAACATTCGATCTAAATCTACAGCTAGGCATTCGATAATTAGCCTAATGAAGACGAAGAACATCATGAAGAAACTTCATTTAGGTGGAAGCTAAATCTTATAAAGCCAGGGGTTCTAATCAAGATAATTATGGTGAGAGTTCGCTGGCTCCCACGAGGAAACAAAGGTGAGATGAGATGTCACGAGTCCAACTATAAAGCAGCTTAATTATCTTGTTGCTCTCCAAGCCAACACATTGATATGTTTGGAGATATTAAAGAATTGGGATTATCCAACGTTAACTTTGGTTAATTACAGTAGGTGGAAGACATGCTCATCTATTATTTCTGATGTTGTGAAATCTACTTTGGAAGTTGCATTCACTATTTAAAATCAAAACTTTGTGAAGATCAATGAAAGAGATAAGCCACAAAATTCCAACCATTAATAACACCATGAAGTAACCCAGCTATAAAATCTGAGGAATCTCAATCTCATTTTTGTTTTTAATTCTGAGATTGCTCAGTTCATGCGAACCGACCAGCAGCCCAACCAACAGGAGAAGTTACAATGGGCATGATGTGTGGCTTCCTGCAAAGCCCAACAAGAAATATGAACATAAAAATTCAATAAAGTATTATGGATTTTCTTCTCAAAAAATGGATTAAGATTAATTAAACCCAATAAAATTTGATTATCTCACAAAACTATAATTCTCGTATGAGTTTTTCCTGAAAAACTATAATTCTCATACTTTCGCTTTGGTTTGCCTCACAGATAGGAGGTTCATGTGAAACAACCAGCAACCAAGACCATTAAAAATGAGGAAAATTTGTCTATCTAGACAAGAATAATATGGCATTCTAGTTTTCAAACAACCTTGAAGCTACTCAGAGCTTCCAAAATATATTGCATTGATTTTCCTATTTCTTTCTGATAATTTGGAAAATATAACCAACAACAATTTTGTATCACAGCACACAAGCTTTTCCTTTGAACAAGTTAATTGCCAAAATTGCTAAAAGTTAATTCATCATTCATAGTTTCAGACATTCAGAGTACACAGTGTGTAATGCTTGAACCAAGATAAATCTCTCTCCTGTGATATAGCATATTTCAATTTGAAACATATAAAGGCCTGCCAATCACTTTGTTGAGACCAATGAGTATACAACACATAAATATGATAAAAGACAACATGGAAATAGTCTTTATAAACATAAGAAGGCTATCACATCATTTAGAATGAGCTGCATGTTTCCAACTGAACAATTAGTTGCTGTCCTAATTCTTGTGACAAAAAGTATGGTTAAATGTTTTACAACTGCGACCAAGTCTTCATCGATCACCCGAAAAAGAAAGCGAAATCACTACAATAATTTCATTCATGCCATGTAAGCTGAATGATTTCTACTTGAGTGACTTCCACCAAAAATCATTTGCATGCAACAAGTGAGAGCTTAGATTACACCCTGACCTTCTCATTAAAAGAGAGTAAATAAATTATATACCAAACAAGAACTCCATAATTAATTTAGTTCACAAAACGATAATCACTAACCTCAATTTTGAACTAACTACACTTAAAAAATCTGTCAATAGTGTTACAAACATCAAAATGATAGCAGTACAAGAATTTCTATTCACCCACCCAATTTATTTCACCTCCCTATATTATCTGAGCTAGAGGCCGCCTGCTTCTGTCAACCAATGATACAAGCGATTGGAAAAAGAAGGAAAAAAAATATTTTCCCCTTTTTCTTTGTGTGTGGGTGTGTTTTTTTTTTCAATTTGCTTCTAGTTGAGAGTCCAAATCACCAAATCAGAAAAGTTTCGTTATATTTTACACTTCTACGGAAATTGCTTGCGACTCGCAAAGATCACAGAAAAATGTTACATATCCCTCCATCCGGGGTGGGCGAAGGGAAACAACGCGGAGGGCGACGGCGGAAAGAACCCCGGCGACGGCGGCGGAGGCGGCGGCCTGGGCCGCAGGAACCCCGGCGACAAGGGGAAGCTCGGAGTAAGCGGAGGGGGGTGCTGGATCCCCGGCGACAGCAGCGGGTACGGCGACCGCGGCGAGACCAAATTCAGAAACCCGCTCGGCGACTGCAGCGCGAACGGCCCCGGCGACGGCAGCAAGGGGCCGACCCTTGGCGACGGGAAGGCGGGGGGAGCGGGCGGCGGCGTCGGGCGAGAGCTGTCGGAGTGGAGGAGGGAGTTCTCGAAGAAGCGCATGTAGTCAGCGATGATGGAGGGGTTGGGATCGGGGTTCGGGCGGGGGAGCGGGGCGAGAGGAGGCGGGCGGATTTGCTGGAGGCGAAGGCTGGCACGGGGATGGCGGGCGGCGGCGGCGGCGGAGGAGGAGGAGGAGCAGGAGGAGGAGGAGTCGCGAGTGGGGGTGCCGGTGAGCTGCTGGACGACGGAGCGGAAGTCGTTCTTGCTGATGTTATAGATGCGGGCTTGCGGCGGCGCGGGCAGCGTGGGGCGGTGGGCCGGGGCGGCGGGGATCTTCTTGATGGGTCTTCCGAGCTTGTTGACGCCAAGGTGGTGGTGGTGGTGGTGATGGTTGTTGTGGTTTTCCATTTCTTTCATTTTCGTGATAAGTTAGTTTGTGCTGCGAGTTTTAATGGAAATCATGGGGTGGAGGGGAGACGAAGGATATTAGTGCTGGAGACTTTAAAGTGGAAGTTAGGCAGCTAAGAGAGAGAAGTGATGCATGGAAGTCTAAGGATTCGAGTCCGTCGTTTACGACGCGGAACTTGGAACGGAGAGAACGCGGTAAGGAGAGAGAGATATTGAATAGGTTTGTTTGTCCTCTTGACTTCTATGGCTACTGCTTGTTAGATGGAGGAAGTGAGGAAGGAGGTGGGAAATGCTACTGCTACGAGAGGAATAAGAACAGTAGAGGGAATGGATATATTCTGTTCTTTTTCCTTTTAGCTTTAGCACTGGCTGCTGTGATTGGTTGAGCGATTGAGTTATTAGATTTGGGTTCACGGAAGAATGGAGATGGATACAGTAACAACCTAGGACCTCAACTAAAATAGCTAGTCAGCAAATTCTTCGAATGTTCTCGTCAAGTCTAAGGTTCAAATTCATGCAAATCTAATTACAAACACCACGATTGGTCCGTGATCAGCTCCAATGGATCCGTGCTGCAGTATCTCCTATTCCACATAGGTTATGGATCATGTTCGCCCTAATACCATTTTGTAGCAACCCAGGATCTCACTTAAAATGACTAGCTGGAAAGTATTATTTGGTTCCTTGATCCTGTACAAGTACCCAAGATCTACCTAACGAATAATCGATGTGGGACTAAACACATGCCTGCACGGATTTTTATAGGATCAAGAAACTCAAATAATATATTTCGGTTAGCTATTTTTTATGAGATCCTAGGTTGTTATAGATTGAGATTGAGGCAGGGGATAGAAGTGGAATAGAGGTAGCGTGCGGCGAAAGCGGGGAGCGATGGAACGGGGAAAGCTGACGAGGAGCAGGGAAGTGGAGGGATCCACTCGGAGGAGGCTTGGAAGGGCTCGTTTGTTATTGGAGCGAGAATTGGATCATACGAAAGGGTTAAATCCAAATTTTGGAGGGTTTGGATTACGTGGAGATACGGTCGTAGGATTGTAAGAAAAGCAAGAGAAGTGCATGGAGGAGAGTTTGAGAGGGCCGGCGCGATGACAGCCGTGGAAGAGGACTAAAGGGAGACGTTTACATTATGCTTGTTTGACATGGCAGCAGCGCTTTGACCCAACAAGTTCGAGCAAACAGCTGGTTGGAAGGTTTTCCATGGCGAAATGGTTTGTATAATGTTTTCTCATCCCATCCGATACTTCATTAATTAACGTGTTTTTTTTTTCTTTTTGTTAAAAAAAGTTTAGTACAATAGAGGTCAAGCCAAACCAAATGTTCATACAACGAGATCATCACTTTGTCCGGAAGAAGATGAGAGAAATAATTATACGTATTTATCTTTGATTCATGCAATGCTTTTTTTATTAATTATATTTTTTGAAACATTAATATGTGACTTTTTTTTTAGAGATATAGGACATGGCTACATCCCCTATTTCAGAGCATGTCGGAGAATCATCATCATTTAGTTAGACCAGTCGCGTCGAAGCTCGGATATTTGCTAAATTGATGAGACCGGAGCATTATGGTCGAGTGAGAGATTATGATGTTGGAGTTACCCCCACTCAGTTGTCTGCAGTAAGTAGATATATCCAAGATGCCAAACAAAGTAGTAGCCCTGCAGAAATTTGTAGTCTGAAGGTAAAGATGGAGGAGATGAGACAGAGCCATCTTACAGAGATGGAGAAGATGAGCCAGAGTTATTATATAGATATGGAGGAGTTGAGGCATAGCCATCAAATAAAGATACAATCTTTAAGGGCTCAATTTAATCAGATTGCATAAATGTTGATAGGTTTGCCCCTCCTTAGGAAAAATAACTACATCCATTTAAATATTTTACATAATTATTATATATTTTTGTATTAGCATAATGATTTTTGTATTCTTAACTTCTAAAGTTTCTATCTTTTTCTTATAGGATCCTGGTACATCCTCTACTTGTAGAGATGATGATGATGCCATCGACCCCTAATAGCCCTTAGACTATTTATTTAGGAAATATATATATATATATAATGTTTTTTGAAGTAAATCGTAAATGTCAATTAACAATGTAAATGCAATCATATTTGATAATATAAATATTTCAAATAATCTGTTTGATTATGTAATAATACAACTTTTGTTGAGTATATGTTTAGCATATATATATATATATATATATATATATGCGTGTGCGCGCGCGCGCGTGCAGAGTTTTAAGATTTTTTTAAATAATTTTTTTCTAAAAAATATATAACCATAACGACGCTTTAAAGCATGGTTATAAAAAATATTAGCGACGCTTTCTAGCATAGTTAACTGGCGACGTGATTAAGCGTTGCTATTAGCCGACGCAAAAAAGCATCGGCAATGGGCAACACTAATAAGCATCGGCAGTTAGCGACGCTTTCTAAAAGCGTCAGCAAATTTTCTTTCAACACTCACATTGCCGACACTTGTGCGATGCTTTATAAAACATCAGTAATAAAACTAACAACGCTTATAAGCGTCGGTATAAGTAATAAAAAGCGTCGACAATGCCTGATTTTTTTGTAGTGAACTCAAGACTTTTAACTTGACCAAGGGATCAACTGGGATCTAGGTTTGTATCGGTAGTGATACCCCGAAAATAGGAAGAGAAAAGCTCCTTATCTTGATGGAA
Organism: Phoenix dactylifera; assembly: GCF_009389715.1. Lineage (NCBI taxonomy): Eukaryota > Viridiplantae > Streptophyta > Magnoliopsida > Arecales > Arecaceae > Phoenix > Phoenix dactylifera. The sequence continues at coordinate 9,365,430 of NC_052408.1, read as the reverse complement.
GAAATTTGTCGATCAATTATTTAATCTATTAAATCAATATTTTCTTTAATAAATTTTAAATTTAATATTTTAAATAATTATTGATTTTAGATTTAACTTATTGACCGAGATTTCAATATCTCATATTTAAATAATTGGTTGACATCTAAAAAAATTTGGAACCTTCCAAAATTCTCCAATTGTTCCATCTTGGCCTAGATAAGCCAGGATCCAGTTTCATCTTGATTTCAGTTATCTAATGATACAATTGGTTTCTTGATTCATAAAAACTGGCTTCTATTTTATGAACTTCTATTTTATGAAAAACTATAAAAATTTAGAAAAAATATAAAAAATAAGTGCGTGAAAAACTGGCTTAAACTATTTAAGTTTTTCAAATCTTTTTTTTGGAATAACTTTGGATAAAATCTGACGAACTCGCGACCTCACGATTACTCAAGAAAGCCATAAGACCAACTCGCCACCACCCCGTTGCAACGTGGACGAATAGTTTTCTTTTCTTTTCGACTTGCAAAGTCTGGTCAAACTCCAATGGGCCCGAATCTCCACTTCCAGTCTTCCTATTCTCGAGAGGTCTGTCCATCTCCGAGTGGGTAGGAACAACTTATTCTTCTCATATGTCATCCTTCTATATAAAAAATATAAAATTCTGTCAAGAGAGAAATCTGAAGCCCTAGCTAGAACTTAGCATATCTTTTTATTTTTTTAATATTAGAGATGAGTAGAAAATAACCTACAATCCTAAATCTTACCCATATTAAGACTAGTCCTGTATATTATATTTATTTTATGATTACGACATTCTAAATCGAATATTATAGTAGCTTAAAAAGACATGGCCAACTTTGTCCCACCCACTAGATTCTTCTCATGCATGCTTTTATATATATATATATATATATATATATATATATATATATATATATATATATATATATATGCACACACTTGACTAATTTATCACTTCATCAAATATAAATAATGGCTAATATTAGTATGAAGCCTTTCCATTTGAACAGTGGAAGACCATTCTCAAATGATTAAAAATCTATAAATGGTTGGTGATTAAAGATAACGAGTCATCGTGATCCCATCCAAAGATAAATTATTATGTAAACCTGGTCCACTGTAAACCTAGGATGAAATCACTCTAATTTTCTTCCTCCTCCTTTTTTATGTGTAATAGCATCTCTTACTGGTGAACCATCACTCGAACCGAAGGACTTGCCTTTTCGTTAAGCTAGGCCCGTAAACTCTTTTAGGAGTTCCAAAGACGACATAGATGACCGAGGGCCCTTCTAGATGAAGCCAGGTTAGGTCACTTCGATCGCTTAAGCCCTCACTGCTCTCGCCCATATCTAAACAATGCGACTTAATATGATTTTATTCTAGGTCTAGAGTAGATCTGGTCCACCTAATAATTTTCCCATCCAATGATACACTAGCAAAAGGTGGGAGATATGGACTAGACTTTTATGTTCAAATACAAACTAAAGAGGATCTATCCTTTGGAAAAAAAAAGAAAAGAAAAAACACCCTCTAGGATCCAAACTCAATATCTGAACTGATAAATAATCTTGACACCTATATGATGAAGGCTTTGGTATGCTTCTTTATCCTTTATAAATGGATGATAACTACTACATATTAAGAAAACACATTCTTCCTCCAAAGAGTCATCACCCCAAACTGAAAAAGCTTTGATAACTACTACATTTGTAACTTCATTAGCAGCAATTATACCACCTTCACCATGGCGTATGGAGGTCTAAAACAGCCATCCACGTCAAGTTGCGCTTTGTATAAAGAATGAGTGCAACAAGCCCATAATCCTTCTATATATGTTGCTATATGTGGGCTACCAAGGGGAAGACATAAGCCAGAGCAGCTTCTTTCATCTAAAATTTTTGGGAAAATAAACATCTTTTGCAGTTCAAGAGAGTTCCTAATACACCATAAACTACTAATCATTTAAGCAGATAATGTTATTTTTATAAGCATTTCTGGGAGTCAAGTATATTCCATATTCATCCCAATCCATGCAGTTCAGATATCCAACTCGGCTTTTTGGTCTCCAAAATGTTATCAATAAAATTGAAATACCACATGTTTATTGTAATCAAAGAATTCACATCGAACATATTCTGCTTGGGCCCTAATTTTGCTCGATCGTGTACAACCAACTATATATCCTTCTGCCACGTATGAAGGGCACCCCGAATAATGTATATTTTTATTCTTCTTTAATTATATAAATTTTATTATTTAAGGCACTAAATAAAATAAGAAGTATTTGTTTGATCGTGTTGGCTTTGTCGAGTTTGGCATGGTCAAACAAATTGTCAAGTGGTTGCACAATGAAATAAGAGATATGGAGGAGTAACATTTTAAAATTTTAATGTTCTAAATAGGTACGGTGGGTAGTTGTAGATACCCATCTGAAGCTCTCCGAAACATCATCGAATTCACAAGGAAAAAAAAAAGAAGACTAGAGCCACCCAACCACAAAAATCTTGCTTACCCTCTTCTGTTTATTTTTCTGCCAAATTCTCTCTTATTGATCCATTTTTTTTAATTATTGCTAGTGTTCATTTTAGAGATTTAGGTGGTTACTTATACATAGTTTTAAGTAGGCATACTATTGCCTTGCTATTTACCTTGCTTTTTGTCGGATATCATTTGTTTTCCCAAGGCCATTGAAGCTTTTATTTCCTGAATTTGTTTGGTTCAAAAGTTATGTGAGATTGTATATATCCAAGGTAATAAGATGCATGCATTCAAACTTTGAAAAGGTCCAACCCATATGATCTATCTTTTTGTTTTACATCTCTAAATTATCATGAAATGGAAGTTGCTGGGCGAGCCAAGTGACAAACTTCTTGCCCTGCACTCACACAGCGTTTGAATTTTGGAGGTCGGTCAAGTCTTTCTTCTTATTTTATTTTGAAATTGCATCTGTGATGTGTTGATGCCTTTATGACTTGCCAAATAAAAACTTTACTTGCCCAATTCTTTGACGCAAGTGTACCATATACTCTCTCCTTTTTTTTGATAGTAGTGTACCATATACTCGTGCAGGCCATTTGCTGAAGACTGCACTCTTTGCTGAAGACTTGCCATGCTTTACTTTCAGCAAGAATATTAGTACCATTTTGTATGGTAATGCATGATGTATATTATATGATACATATATACGATGGTAGCAAAGAGCAGACAAACTGTAAATGATCTGTGTTTTGTTTACTCGCAGTATAATTGGTTTCTTCAATATCATGTTGTGCCTAAAAATATTTTCTTATTTATTCATTATCGTATTATTCTTGAATATAGACTTTACTCTCAGACATTAATATATAGAAGTAGCATTGTAACTTGGTTCATATTTATTCATGTGTTGGAGCTCTCCAATTTTCCACTCATTCACTCATAAAATCCAAAACCTCGACAAAATTGTTGGTCTTTGCTTGTTCATGTGCTGCTGAGACTACCGAAGTTGGATTGGATGCAGAGAAGAGGATGGGAAGAGATGAAAGGTCTGGACAAAAGAGTTCGGATCCGAGTCGGATAGATGGTAGAGATGACAAAGGAAGAAAAAGAAACTCTACATGAATAATCGACAGCTCTTTGATCTTATTGAAAGTTATGAAGCATATTTGTGGCGAACATATTCTATATGCAATCATAATGTACTTGAATATTTTCACCATCACCATTTTCTTTTGAGCAAAACGGTGGTAAAACCACCACACATTTCATTGAATTAATGAAATCGTAGTAAGAACTGGTTTCACTGTCACCTTTTGCAAAACAAATTTGACCCGAAAGTGATAGAGGAATATCTCGATAAGACCTCAGCTTCTGGTCAATATGTCGTTATCTAAGATAGTGAATTCATCATAAAAAAAAAAAAAAACAAGGTTGAAAAATAATAGATGGAAAAAAATGTTCATCTAATTACATAAAGTTGTTCGCGATCAAGACTGTTCTTTTTAAAACAATGTTCTATATTTCATAGACTATTTCCAACTTAAAAACTGGAATCAGGAGCCATCCTTCACCTTCTTTTTCTGCATGTTCTTCAATGTCTCAGGTTTTTAAGTACTTTCAAAAGGAGAGCAGCAACAAGTATATATGCCTTTTCTTTCCTTCATTTTCCCCCATCTCCAACTGAGTTTAGTTGGGCTCCATGACTAATATATATGAGACTTGAGTGCGAGAAACCTCCTTCCAATGCCTGATATTAGCTTGCCCCAGTGGAAGTCTAGCGCCTTTCCTGAACTTGAAACAAGTCAAGGCTAATAGAATGATTGAAAATTGAGATATAATTCTTCCAATAACCTTTTGGCCTAATTGCTACCATTTCTTTTCCATCATTAAGACAAATCTTGTATACATGCCTCACCCCATTACTTGACGAAGCATTGCAGCTAGCAAAAAATACTCGGATGTAGGATCATGAAGCAGTGAAATATAACAAAAACTCGACTCACATGGATAATCTTATGCTGCACAAAATATTGGTTTCATTGGATTCATGAAAATTTAAACAAAAGACAACCGTATTCATTTAATATGATGAAGTATAGAAACAATTGACAGCCCCTATCCTCTCAACAAAATGAAACGCGAACAATCTTTCCGTCATATATATATATATTCATGAAGCACTCGACTGCTTTGTCAAGGTTTCATGAAGCCCAAATGAAATTATTTATCAAGAAGGAATTGCCCACCTTTAGATGAATTCAAAATCCAACATCCATGCACTTATAAGTAAATCGATACATTCCAGGACAATGCAGTAAATTTTGCCGCCATGGATCTTTTCTTCTCTACGCATCCTTGATGGCGGCCTTTTGCTTGCGGACATCCTCGAAGCTCCAATCCCTCCGTAACCCTCCGCTGCGCACCAACCGTGGCTCCCCCAAGGGTGAATGGAGATCGAAGTCGCCTGTCAATGGGCTGCCGGTGCTCAGCATCTTGCGATGTCCGCTCTTCTTCTCTCGTGATGCCGCCCTCACAGATTCGCTCCGCAACTGGGCATAGGGAGGCGGCGACAGGCTTCCCGACCAGCTGCTCCCTTCAATCCCGCAGCATCGCCTAACCCACCATGGGCTCTCATAAGGTTCATCGTCGAAGGCGGATGCATGACTGGGTGGTGAATTGCATGAGAGGCATGACAAGTTCTTCATCCTCGACGACAGTCGATCGATGTCGGAATCCAAGGAGATGGATGGTAATAAATTGGATTGAAGAGAGATAGGCAAGAGTTGATGTTAGAATCCGAGAATTTTTTCGAGGAAGATGACATTAGATTGAATGGAGAGATGGCGAGAGGGGGTTTTATATGGTTATTGCAAGGAGCGTGAAGAGAGGTGGTCGCAACTTTGGGCATCGCAGGAGGGAGCTGTAATGAAACGGCTTCCCCAAGTTTCCATTTGCACCTGCGGAAGGCGAAAATTGCAGGATTGCCCTTAGTCCATGGAAGAACTTTGGCAAGGGGTAGGGGCATTCCTGTGGTTTTCTAGAGAAAGAAGGGCGTCGGTTAGAAAGGACCGTTGGCCAAGCGGGTAAAACCGTTTTCGGTTGGATTTTAGCTAAAATGATGTGGCAAGTTGTCACGGATTTGGACCGTGTGATACGACCTTACGTTGACCCGGGAAATTAGCATGAAAGCAATGAGCCAATAAAGATGGGCATCACCTCGCAATCAAACTATAGCATCAATTGCAAATGAGGTCATAAAACTCTAAGGGTGGATGCAAGCTCGCACGAACCTGCAGAGTTTTGCGATCTTGTTATAGTTGATGCTATGGATTGTATCTAGCATGATGCACCTAAGAGGAAATACAACTATATATCTGGGACTTTATGATTTGATTACAAAGAGTAAAGTGAATAAATGACTCCAATTAAAACCATACAAAAAGAAAGGCAAATGCTGCATAAAACTGGACTTCCATTTCTTTGACTGACTTTGAGGGAGAGATAAAGAGGAAGAAGACATTGAATATGCACTAGGTGCTCAAATACATTGTAGTTTACATCGTTTATGTCAATCTATAAGAATGAATATAATAAATTAAGCTAATGTCAGTTTGGTATGCCAAACTCCTACGAATAGTTTGCTCATTTGATAGCCCCACTCAGCACTAGCTTGATGAGGACTCCACCTCTCTCTCTCTCTCTCTCTCTCTCTTTCTCTCTCTCTCTCTCTCTCTCTCTCTCTCTCTCTCTCTCTCTCTCTCTCTCTATATATATATATATATATTTATTTATTTATATTATGCTTTGATTTTATTCATTCGCATAGATATTAAGTGTTATTAATACTATCACACGTTATGTATTTGTTAAGAGCTTATATGCTTGGCTCATTATATTAAAGAAGTGACCGAGCTTGAGCTGAGGTTGACAAGGTGCATCGAGAATAGTTCCTTTGTCCTGTGAATTGAGCTTGAACAAAGCTTTTATGAAGCTGAGATGAGCTCTTAATTCATTTTTACAAGCCTAAGGTGTTCGTGCTTGGCTTATTTGTGAGCCAAGATTAAGGAAAAAATCATTCAATCTTGGCTTGGTTTTTAGCTTAACCAAGGTCCAGCATGCTAGTTATAGACCTAAACCCAAGCTGTTGATGAACATCTTGGTTCATTGACGGCCTAAATACCTCCTTGGCCAAGTATTTGAGCTTCTCCTTGGATGGTGAATCATTTGACCCAGCCCATCTCATGGCCCATTAGGGTGCGGATAGGGTGTTGGAATATTACCGACCTAGAAATCTCACTAATGATAGCCCACCTAAACCTTCAGTTAGGGCGCGATTGGAACAACTTCTCCAAGACTAGGTCAAGGAAAGGTTCTATGGTTCTTGTTTTTTTTTTTTTTTTTTTTTTTTTTTTTTTTTTTTTTTTTTTTTTTTTTTTGGTAAAAAACGGCTACTCATTTCATATAACTCTAACGTGAGTACAACCTGCTAAATCGCGAGAAAGTAAAGAAAGCAAAGAAGGAGGAACGTCATAATCAGACGTCCAAGTAAAATCTCTGGAATGCCGGGCAACATAAGAGGCGACCCAATCTGCAGCCCTGTTCGCCTCCCTGAACACATGTCCTATCTGAACATCGTGCATCAACCGCACCATCCTCCGGGCCTCCCGAATAAGGGGATGACCATCCCCGAACCGATCCGCCCCTCGAAGCCAGTCGACAACCACAGATGAATCTCCCTCAAGGTAAATCCGCTCCACACCAAGTACCCGCCGCACATAGGTTAATCCCTCCCAAGCCGCCCGCAACTCTGCTCCCACCACTGTGAGTCCAGGCGTGCGCCGTCCTCCTACTGCTATCATCCTACCAAGATGATCCCTAACCACAAAACCAACCCCTCCAGCCACACCATCCACTGACCGGCTGCCGTCGAAGTTTACTTTGAGATAGCCAAGGGGTGGGGGTACCCAAGAAACAAGGGCAAAACGGGGCGCTGAATCAGCGTGGAGAGTACCCCAGATGTCCCTGACTATCCCAGAAGAAAACCGCATAGTAGCCGCAAAAACCTCCCTCGCAGATAGCGTCGCTCTATCCACTACCCTCTTCGGGGACGACCTCCTCCCCTCAAATAGGCCAGCATTCCTATCCAACCAAATGTGATAGGACAGGTATGCCACCAAAATCCCTACCTCCACAGATCGGGGGCTCGAAATGGATGCTCTCACCATCTGTATCATATCCTGCACAGAGACTATCGAGTCGGGTAGTAGGACCGGTGATCTCCTCCATATCTCTCTGGCTCTGGGACACTGCAAGATGACATGCTCGATCGTCTCCTCACTATCTGCACACTCCTCACAGCACTGAGAGACCGCCATACCGCGCGAGGCTAACAGACTCCTCGTAGGAAGGCAGCCCCAGGCCACCTTCCAGATGAATAAAGCCACTCGCGGGTGAATCCGCAATCTCCATATCCAACCTCCCTCAATCTGACGAGCTGGCTCCCTACCGAACAATGCACGGAGATCTCTAACACGCACGCGTGTCCGTCCCGTCGGGCCCCATACTGGCCTGTCGCCCCCCCCCATCGATGGGAACCGGAAGAGACAAAACCGACTCCGCCAACTGCTCCCCGAAGACCTCCCGGACCATCTCCTCCCTCCATCGGGCCCCCTCTGATGTCAGCAGCTCGCTAACCCTACAGCCCTCTAAACTCGTCGCATCAACCATAGTCGGCATACGACAGATCGGTATCTCGGTCACCCAGCTATCCTCCAGCACATCAATAGATCGCCCATCGCCTATGATCCATCTAATCTCTGGAAGTACCACCCCTGCTCGAGTACAAATCTCCCTCCAAATCGGAGAATGGTGACGACCAGCTCGCATCCCAGGAACCAAGGCACCATATTTGGCCCTCATCAACGAGGACCACATACCCTCTGGCTCAAGCACAAGTCTAGCTGCATGCCTAGCAATCAGTGCCTCCCGTGTCGACACTAGGGACTGCACCCCCAAACCTCCATAGCTAACCGGCTGGCACACAACATCCCAAGACAATAAATGGATACCCCCCCTGCCACTGCATCTCCCCCAAATAAAGTTCCTGAACAGCTGCTCAAGAGACCTCAGGACTGTCACTGGAATGAGAGTGTTAGAAAGTAGATAGATAGGAACCGAGGTAAGAACTGAGCGAACCAGAGTGATCCTACCCATCATCGAGAGTGTATGCATCTGCCACCCCTCTAGTCTACGTCTGATGCTGAGCTCCATAGCTATACAATCCCTCCGCCGCAACCGCTGACCGTAGAGTGGGACCCCTAGATATGTCATCATGCCCTCCTGCTCCCCCACCCCCAGGGTCTCCACTATAGACCTCCTCACTGCCACCTTGGTCTTTGGGCTGAAGATAATAGATGACTTGGTCAAATTGACCCGCTGTCCTGATACTGCACAATAGTCCCGAATAATCCCACAGATGATCCGGGCCGTCTGCACCGACGACCTGGCCAAGAGCAAACAGTCATCAGCAAATAACAAATGGGAAATCGGAGAAGCTCTCACCACCGGTCTATAAACCTCCAACTCCTGAGAGGCCACTGCCCGTCGTAGTGCTCTGGACAGTGCATCTGAACACATGATGAACAATAGGGGAGAAAGGGGGCAGCCCTGACGCAACCCCCCTGCCGACACAAAAAACCGAGATGGCGTCCCGTTCACCAGGATAGCAAAAGAAGGGGCACACACACAGCCCATCACCCACCTGATCCACGTCTCAGAAAAACCAAAACTCCGCAAGGACTGCTGCAAGAAATCCCATCTCACCCTGTCATAGGCCCTCTCCATATCTAGCTTGATCCCCATCAAACTCCTCCTCACCGGAGCCCTACGAAGATCGAACATAAACTCCTGGGCAATAAGTACATTGTCAGAGATACTCCGCCCCTCCAAAAAGGCCCCCTGCTCTGGGCTAATCAACCTAGGAAGAACACACCGCAATCGGGCCGCAAGGATCTTCGCCGTCGCCTTGTACATGGTCGTACAAAGGCTAATCGGACGAAAGTGACTAGGCTCCGTGGCATCCTGCCGCTTCGGTATCAAGGTAATGAAAGTCCTCTGCCACTCTGCTGACATCACAACTGTGCTGAAAAACTGCTGTATAGCCGCCGTCACATCTCGACCCACTATCATCCAATATCTCTGAAAGAATAAGGGTGGAAAGCCATCCGGCCCTGGAGCCTTGTCCCCTGCGAGGGACCTCACTGCCTCTCTGATCTCCACCTCCGATACTGGTCTAGTCAAATCTGCAGTCTCCTCCTCTGATACCCCTACCTCAGGCGAAAGGATATCCACTATGCTCCCACCTGTAGGCTGCTCTGTCCACCTGGCCCTGAAAAAACTCTCCATAACCCTCTGAATCTTCTCCGGATCCTCCGACAGCTGCCCCCCTCATCCCTGATAACTCTGATTCTGTTCTGATGCCTCCTGATAACTGTCGCCTGGTAGAAAAATCTAGTGTTTCTATCCCCCTCCACAATCCATTGTACCCTCGATTTCTGTCTCCAAAAAATCTCCTGCTGTCTAAGAAGGCCATCATGCAATGTCAATAATGATCTGAGCTCCCCCATCTCCCCATCCGCAAGGCCACCCCCCTGGTCCTCCTGAGCCTGCAACCTAGCAATAGCCTCCTCAGACTCCTCAATCCTCCTAAAAATGTCTCCCACCTCCTCACGGTTCCACCTCCTCAGCCTTCTCCTCGTCAACTCCAATCTACGAGACACCCGATACATGGCATCTCCTCTAACTGGTGCACTCCAGGCCTCCCTCACAATCTCCCATGATCTCGGATAACAAAGCCATATTTTCTCAAATCTAAAGGGAGATCGTACTGGAATATAAGTGTCTGTACTCACCAGTAATGGATTATGATCCGACGCAATCCTGGGCAAGTGGCTCACACGATGATCCGGGAAGCACTGAACCCACCCAGCGGTCGCACAGGCCCTATCAAGTCGCTCCCAAACTCTCGCCTGGCCCTGCTGATTGTTGCACCATGTAAACCTGGAACCGGAGAACCCCAGATCTATCAAACCATTCGATGTCAGAAAGTCTTGGAATTCCCTAACCTTCCTCTCATAAGAGAAAGGCTTCCCCCCCATCTTTTCCTGAGGATCAGCAATGCAATTGAAATCACCAGCCACCATCATAGGATACCCCTGACTAATCAACTGAGACGCCTCCTCCCACAGTCTCCGCCTCTCCCTGAAGTCAGTACTGGCATACACTGCAGCAAGCACCCATGAAACTCTGCTGCCCTCCGAAATCACTACAACAACCTCCTGTGTACATAAATGGAACACATCCACCCTGCAAGAGCCCTGCGCCCAAGTGACTATAATACCACCCGCCAGCCCCTGGGACTCCACTGCATAAAATCCCCACGACCGGGGAACCGCTCTCCTAGCCTTCTGTAGGCTCCTTCCGGATAGCCGGGTTTCAAACAACACACATATCTCCGGACTATGCAACTGCACCATCCTGCGGAAAGCCGGCGCAAAAGAGGGCTTCCCCGCGCCACGGCAATTCCATAAGATGACCTTCATGGGTCACCCAAGGAAACATCACAACCCCCTACCCCGGGGCTGCAATCATGAAACACAGCATCATCATTAGTCCCTTCACTCTCCGAGCCTGCCATCCTCGCCCCCTTTGCTGCATTCATCAACCGAGCAACCATTCGGTGGTGCTCCTTCCCGCCACCAGCTTGTGCCAAATGGCACCCACGGTCTCCAGTAGCATCCTCATCCACCACAAGTTCCCCTGTCAGCCCCTCTCTTACCTCAATGTTGGCAGCATCACCAAGCTTGATGGAGCCTGACTCACCCGCCACCTTCTTCCCCAATCCCAAATCAGAAGAAGGGTGGTTTGGTAGGATCGGAGCAACCTCACCGCTGTGCCCCCATGTCGCACGGCACACACCTTGCTTCGGACTATTCCCCACACCACCTGGAGCTTTTACACCAGCATCCGAACCAGCCGCTCCACCATCGGACTCCACCATCAGACCCTTGCCGGCACCGGACAACCCCGCCGCCTTCATCTCGGCCGAAGCTGCCGCCGCTGTAGGCATCGGAGCCAAACGCCTCCCAAACGACTCCGCTCCCCCCGATGCCTGCGGACCATTGCTACCAGCCAGGAGCACCTTTTCCCTCCGGGGAGGCCGGCCGCGCACCGTCGCAAGAGGCGGAGGGGAGCTCTTGGACCTCCGGCGGAAGATAATCCCCGGCCGCCCTGGCTTCACCACAGAGGGAACAGAGAGAAGTTTCCCCCCCGTGGACGAACCTCCCATCTCTTGGCCCACCGTCTTAGGTGGGCTCCTCGCCCGTTTAGACGGACTCGGGCTCGGTCCACCCGAGCACTGCCCAACTCCGGAACTGGGCTTCCCCACACCCGGGCCCAACTCGACATCGGCCTGCCCCTCCGGCTTCTCTCCCAACTCGGCACCCGACTCGGATTTGGGCGCGAGTTGACTCGGTCCTCCCGTGGCCGCTCCCAAGGAGACGTCCTTCTCCAGTGTCCGCCGGCGAGCCACCTTGGTTGGCTTCTGCCACCCCTCAAGATCCACCGGAGAGGTCGCCGAAGACGAGCCAGCCCCCACCACACTCGGACCAGGAGAGGAAACTGTGGGCACCGAACTCTTCCCCGCCCTAGGTTCATTCACCTCCTTCCTCCGGCTAGACGGCATCGGAGCCCGTCGGAATTCGGTCCGGTTAGTGACCAGCCACGGACCATAAGCCCGCTCCACCCCCCCGGATCCCTCTTCCTCCCTGACCTCCTGCCCAGTAGCCTCCATAACCTCCTTCTCACCACCAGTTTTCCTCCCCTCCTCCATCTCCGTTTCCTCCACCGCCTCCCTCGCCGGAGACCTGAAGGTGCACTGCACCTCTGAATGGCCAATCCTCCCACAGTTAAAGCACGGTTCCGGCAAGTTTTCATACACAAAACCTTGCCAAAATTTCGTCTCTACCCCTGCCGAGCTCCCCATCACGAAGGTTCCCGGTGTGAGCGGGGCGGAGCCGTCCAGCTCAATCTTCACCCGAGCAAAGCCGAACCTGCTACCCTTCTCTGTGAAACCATCTAATGCCAATGGGTTGCCGGCCCTCGCTGCAATCCGAAGGATAGTTTCCTTCTTCCAGTAATCCAGAGGGAGACCCGGCAAGCGGACCCAAACAACTACACGCCCGATTCCTCCGGCAACCGGAATGAAATTGGGCCGCCACCGTTCCACGGCCATCATCTGGCCGCCGACCATCCAAGGTCCATTCCGCAAAGCTGCCTCCCTATCCGCCTCATTTGCGAATCTGATGGCCGTGAAGCCCTCCGCCAACGGGAAACACCCAACCCTATAACCCAGCTTCCCGACTCGTTGCATCTCCCTCGCCACCCACTCACCGGAAACGATCCTCCCCAAGCTCCTCACCAAGACAGTGGTGCTTCTCCATTCCAGACGTGCCGCCTCCAGCTCCTCCTCCGGCACCACCACCACCTCAGTAAAGCGGTTCTGCATTACCTCTAGTTCGCGGGGAGAAATCCGATGGCTCGTCCATTCCGGCTGCCTCGTCGCTCCCCGCGACGCACCCCTTGCCACATCCGCCCACGACGGGCCCATCGTCGTAGACTTGGGAGCATCCCCACCAACCTTCCCCACCTCCGGCGACTCCCGCCCAACTCCAGGACCGACCATGGTCCACACCCCACAACTGTTCGACCTAACTCCCCACAGATCCCCACCCCACCCAGAGTTTTTAAGATACAAGAAGAATAACCACTCTATGGTTCTTGTTGAAAGGTGGGACAGCACTGGAATTACCCAAGCTTTGATGATCCAAGCTTGAACTCTCCATGAAATTTTGATCATGACTTACCAGGTTTGTTGAGTGACAAAGATTGTTGAGAGTGCCTGGCCTGGCTGGTGATAGTTACCATTGGTGACTTCTAAATATTATTACACGGCATTCTTTTGGGTTACCTTTTTTTTTTTTTTTTTGTTGCTAAAATTTTGGTTACCTTTCACCCATACTTTTCACGAGGACAACTAGGCAGCAGATTGGCTTTGCTAAATATGCTACATGATTAGGGTTTGCTGAAACTGGTTTGAAGCATCGAACCATGTATACCTTAGGGGCTTTGCCGGCTGTTTGCACATGTCATCTCTGTGACTCAATTGAGGGCTTACAATGGCTTACTTAGCCCATTCATTCCATCTAAAGATAAATAAATAAATAACAAAAGAAAATCTACAGGAGAAGTACTAGATTCTCTGGTCCTTTGATAGTAATACTACTGTTCTATTCCTAGTTAATGGGCCACCTTTCTTTCTTTGAGAGAGGGAGGGAGTGAGGGTGGACAAGACTCCCACGCAACTCAACGTGCCATTTGCCGACCCCATACATTTCCTTGAAGGACATCAAGTTCACAGGCAAGTGCCGATTATAAGCACATCAAGTCACATTCAATAGAAGCGTATTGAACATTCTAAAATCTGCGGCGCCTCAATCTGATTCCACCTGCACAAATGTTTGACCTGTGAATAGAAGCCAAGTCACACTTGGTGGACTGCAGCTAAGATGGAGCGCTTCAGCCCATAAAAGGAGTTAAACAATTAAGCTAGATCAGACTAGAATAACCAGTGAGACACAACAAGTTTCCACTTCACAGGAACACAAAACCAACTACAAGACCAATAACTGAAACTGAGTACAGCTCCTCAATCTTTTTCTCCATAAAAGAGACACAAGAATCCAGTCGTAATGAAGTTTCCACACCAAAGATATGAAGTGCACCATCAAGCTTTTCAAAAGAGCTGAATCACTGAAACGATCAAAACACAAAAGAAGGCAAGGACTCATTTTGATCACAAAGGCCATTAACCTTCTCCAACTATAGATGATTTACCCTTCTAAACACAATGTTAACCGGACAGAACAGCAGATCCTCAGCAGCAGGCACGCAGGCATATCTATACAACCCTGCATTAAGCTATGGAAACCATATAATCTATATACAACAGCAGATCTCTTAAGGAGCTCTACTCCATGCAAGTTCTCAGAAGCAGCAGCTCCGCCTTTCCACTAGTAGAAGAAGATTACAATCTCACAGTACAATCCTAAGGAGACTGACAGCCTACCTGAAGCTATCCATGGATGCACATAACTAGCACATGAACAGGCTCGAATTGGTAAGCTTGCAGTCTATCAACGGAGGGGTGGCGGCTCGGTGACTCGGGCGAGGAGTGCGGCGGTGAGCTGCTGCTGAGTGTAGCTCCGGGTCAACATATTGACTGTCGCCTGCTGGATCATGAGGTCGTTGACAACTGAGACACTAGCATAATTCACTTCGAGATCGAGCTCCTTGAGAGCCATCATCAGCCTCGCAGCTGGATGGTACCTCTTGGTACACTGCACTCGAATCATCGCCTCCCGGCCGAGTACCTTCACCTCGATCTCCACCCCGTGGCACCGGCCGCCGACGTTGATCGCGGCCTTCAGGTCGTTATCGAGCAGCGGGAGCGGGCGGGCCGATGTCGAGTCCCTCTCCTTCTTGAGGGCATCGATTTGGGAGTGGAGGCCGTCTTGGTCCAGCTCCAGAGACTGGAGTTTGGACCGGAGCTCGTTGATGTAGGAGATGGCGTCGGCGAGGAGGGAGGCTTTGTCCATCTTGGACACATTGGGGACCACCGCACGGAGGGCGTAGAACCTTTGATTGAGCTTCTCCCGGCGCTGCCTTTCGGCCTCAACATGGTCGAGCGGCTCCTCACGGCCGTTGGCCGGCTTCCGGCCGCGCTTCCTCGGTCGCTTCTCCGGCTCCGCCACCCGGCTGCTCTCCACCTCCCGGACCGACGCATCGAGGTCGGAATGGTCCGAGTCGCCGGCGAGCAGCCCGGTGGCACAGCCGCCGGAGGCGGGGCGGGACCAGGCCGCCGCCGCCGCCGTGGCGGCCGACGAGAAGGAGAGCATCCCCTCGTCGTTGCTTCCCTTGGATGTCGCCCCTGTGGATTTCTTGTTCTTGTTCTCGGTGGAGACCTGGTGGTGGAAGAAGAGGCCTTCGTTGGCGACGACGGTGGAGGGATTCCGCTTGCTGTCGCCGTAAGTCGAGAAGTCGCAGGATTCCGGCTTGCAGGTCGGGGCCGAAGGGAATGCTTTCAATCCGGATTCGGACAAAGAGAAGTCTAGGAAGGATTGGGTTTGCGGATTGGTATTGCTGCTCTGCGGCGGCGGCGGCGGCGGCGGCGGCAGCGGCGAGCGTTGGGGAATCGGGTTCGAGCTAGGGTTTTCGGTGAGGCTACTGGAGCAAGGGTTCTCGAATTGGAACGGGGGCTTCGAGACCGGGATCTCGGGAGCGATCGGATCGGGTATCCAGAGGACGGACGGATCGGTCTCGGCCACCGATTGGATCGCCGGCGGCAGCGGCCAGGATCCGATGGCCGCAGTCTCGCGGCCGCCGAAGCAAAAAAGGGTCCGGACCTTGGCCACCATCTCGGAGCTCTGGAAGATCCGCTCCGTCGATCCGAGCTCGAGGACGCCGGAGCCGACGGGGAGGCAGGCCATAGTCTGGAGCCCGAACGCTTGGGCCTGCCGCACCCGCTCGCACGGTGAGGCGGCCATCCGCTCCCCGCCGGCAATCCACGCCGGCGACCCGGAGAGCAGGGCCTGGACGGGGAGCCCGACGCCGCCGACGAAGGATTCCGTCATCGACACCAGGAAGAACCACTCCATGTCCGTGACCTCCTCCTCCCCCGCATCGTCGTGGGCGGCGCCGCCGGAGATGAGGGAGTTGAGCTCCCGGAGCACGCGCTTCCGGTGCTGCTGCACCGCCGCGGAGACGGCGGCCCTCCGCCTCCGCTTGTCCCCCTCGCAGCCCTTGTAGTAGCCGTCGCCCCAGCCAAGGAGGGCAGCGCCGGAGGCGGCGTCGGCTGAGGACTGCCAGAAGATGGCGTAGGTCCATCTCTCCCTGGCCCTCTCAATCAGGGTCTGGAGCCTATGCTGGAGGCTCTCCTGGTTGAGGTAGGGGGGCAGCGGCGGCAGCGACGGCGGCGGCGGCGGCCACTGGAAGTGGGTGAGGTCGGAGGAAGAGGCCACGAAGGCGTCCATCATGGAGGAGTTGTCGTCGATCCAGAAGTTCATCGGCCGCGGCTCCGGTTCCGGCTCCGGGGCATCAAAAGGCATCCGGGGATCAGGGCACCACGGTGGAGCAAAACGGGGTAGGGGGAGCAGCGTTTTGTTTTGTGCGAGTTGGGTTGGGAGGGCGGAGGTTAATTTAAGATGGGGTTTGGAATCCGGAGGTCGGAGGGACGGCCGTACGAAGGCTGTCCCCCCCCCCACCTCGAGTGGGCCTCGCTTTCCTGTACGAGCAGCAGCGCGGGCGGCTGCACTCCTCCCGTGCCACTGTGTGGAACGGAATCGAAGCTTCCCCTCAAGCTGTGGACGTGACAAAGTGCAACCGCTTAATATATTATTATCTAGTGTTTAATCTTGGCCAACAACATCATGTCATCGAACAGCTCTCTCTCTCTCTCTCTCTCTACCCCCACGTATACTTTAAAGGTTGTGGCTGTCCATTTAAAGTGCAAGGGGAATATTCGGGCATTTGAACTTACCAAAAAAAAAATTCAAATTAAAAATAAAAAATATGTAACATTAGTTTTTTTTTCTTTTTCTTTTTTCTCTCTCTGTTCTGGCTTGACTATGGTTATTTATTTGCGCAAGCTTTTCCCAACCATATATTTTTAAGGGCAAAAAGCATACTAGATTATCAGAGGTCACCGCTCCAGACTTGTGGCGGTTGGCGGTCGACGGATTTGCAATACCTCCATTATTGGTGCAAAATTGCGAGCAGTACGAAAGGATTACTCTTTTGCAAGGCACGTTCTAGGTGTAGAGTTCATCCACCTGAAGGGCGACTCAGCCTTGATGATAAAGAAATCTGCGGGCGACCCTCAGAGTCAAATGGGCAGTCCATGCTTCTTGACATACGACGGATGATAGAGGATTGCGGCTCCTTCACGGCCACGTATGTGTACCGGAGGTCAACTTAGCTGCCGACGACAAGGTGGCCTCCAGCGTGGCACATTATTTGGAATAAAAATTTTGGATGAACCAAGCGAATGTTTCCTCCTCGCTTAGTCTACTTCTGCCTTCTAATTTTCTTAACTATATTTATATACGTTAGGTGTGAGAAGCTAGTGTAAAATAAAATAAAAAAAAAGAAAAAGAAAGAAGCAGTAGCAGCAGCGGCGGCGGCATAATACTGGATTTCACTAGTAACTCCAAACTACTGCCAAATGTCGGATATGGGAGGAAAAGAAAAAGAATTAGCCGTAGGGACCCAAACATTGTTTTCTATGGTACATGTGGTCCTTCGCTCCTAATACTAATAATTGGTTGTTAATTCTAATCTAAAGGCTCGTTTGATTCGTGAGAAGCATTTTTCCTCCTAAGAATATGATTCCTGAAAAACAAATTTTCATAAAGAGGATGCCTAGAAAAGTACTTTTGACATGTTTAATTGACCATGGGAAAGTGACAAATTTCCAAAGTGCTTATGTTTGGTTAGCCATCTACTTTTCTGGAAAAATTATGTATAATTCTTATTATGCCCTTAATAAAAATTAGGTCTTTAATGCCTCTTTAATGCTTCTTTAATGCTGAAGGGTCTTTTTGGGAAAAAGTAAAAATAGAATGTTTCTTATGGGAAAGACTTTTTTAATGAAATATGGGAATCATATTTCCATGAGAATACAACTTTTCCGTCTCTCTTCTTTGAAAACTCCAACCAAACAAGAGGGATCTCATTACTTTTCCGTTAACCATACTTTCCTCCCTTCTTTTTCCGCGAACCAAATGAGCCCTAAGAGATGGGATGGTTTAGATCTATTGCATAAAGGAAACAAAATGTAAGCCCATGGATGTGGAGCACGTATCTTAAAGGTATACTGCAAGCAAGTAGCATCAGAATGTGGAAGATGCGCTTCGTTTCCTCTACGCAATGGACCTCAACCACATATCTAAAAGACAATCTGAAATGGTGCTGAGGTGGCGGCTTTCTTCTCGCATTCATTGTGGGGTCTCAAGGCTTGACCAATGGAAGAAGTTTGTCATTTTATAATGATCACGCCTGAATGCATTAAACTAATCAAAAGAAGTTTAGATATCTCAACTGTCGATTGCTTTCTGAAGCCCCATGCTACTTCGATTTGGATCAGGACGCTTGATTGGGTGCAGGTCATTTCGTTGTCTCATGAAAATAAAAAAAAATATTAGTCTATTCGGAAATGACGAGATTCTGTCCACGTTTTGCTCACCGAATTGAAACGAATACAACGTATCTCTCGCTCTCTCTCGCATGCGGAAAGCCACTTTATTATTTTACAAAGCCCCACATCTCCAGCTCACCCATCACTTTGCAAGATGGTTTCATGCACTGCCATATCTTAAATCAAACGTCTTTGATAGATTTGTCTTCACATAAAACACATCATGTACTAGTATGTTCGTTTCCTCCTTTTTTCTTTTTTTTTTCTTTTGGTGTTGAATCCAAGGTACAATGTAACTATATAGCTAGCATCTATTTATTGATAATATAATTTCACATTAATTAGGAATTTGCTGAATTCTGAAATGTTTCTTACTACAAATATTAAAAGTTCTTTTGATGGTTTCAGTTGATTTCGTTGACATGGTTACTAGATGTTAGAGCCCCCCGTCTTGGCTGGACTGTCTCTAATCTTAATTTTTATACAAATTTGAAAATTTAGCTTCTATGTTCAAACAAACTAGTCCTTGGAGAAACTATACGTAGGCTCTTGGGCGGACGTGCCCTTGGGGGTCCCGGCCCAACAAATTTGGCACCCTTCCTCTCTTGGAAACCCATCACCTTTCCCAAGGAGAGAAGATACATTGTATCATGGAACATTAACAGAAGAAGATGGCAGAACACCGCACCTTCCCTAAAGCCGAAAGGCCGTCAGGTGCTTGTTACCTACTCCCAGATGACATGGATATGGATATGTGCCTTGCTTCAAGGGTTCTTCTAGAATTACCACTATAGAGTGGCCCACCATCTTTAATAATTGACTCTATTCAGTGAACTTAAGCATGTGATTGCATGAAGAAAAGCATGTGACACTTACTGTAACCTCACAATAATACACCCTTACCAAACTAGAATTGCAAGTGGCCTCCACCAACCTTTTATTCCTAGTTACCTACCTTAATTGATGCTCAATGAAACAATTAATTTAGGGCTCGTTTGGTTCGCAGGAAAAGGAGGGGGGAAAGTGTGGTCAACGGGAAAGTAATGAAATGCCTCTTGTTTGGTTGGAGTTTTCAAAGAAGAGAGATGGAAAAGTTGTATTCCCATGGGAATATGATTCCCACATTTCATGGGAAAGTCTTTCCCATGAGAAACATGGAAAAGTTACTTTCCCATGAGGTGGGAATCACTCCTTTTTTATTTTTTCCCAAAAAGACCCTTCAGCATTAAATAAGCATTAAAGAGGCATTAAAGACCTAATTTTTATTAAGGGCATAATAGGAATTATACATAACTTTCCTAGGAAAGTGGATGTTCAACCAAACATAAGCACTTTGGAAATTTGTCACTTTCCCATGGTTAACCAAACATGCCAAAAGTACTTTCCTAGGTATCCTCTTCCTAGGAATATGATTCCCAGGAATCATATTCCTAGAAGAGAAAATACTTCCCGCGAACCAAACGAGCCCTTAGGGTGATTTGCATCCTTCAAACTTAAATAGAAGGCCAGTTTTAGGAAAATCGTGTGCTTATTCGGCATTTGTTATGTTTTGGACCGGAGATTGTTTGAAGCTAAACATGTCTTCAGAGGCTAAAAGGAGCATCCTTTGTTGCTGATCATCGTAGATCTGAGACACAGAAGTCCTTTATGGTACTTGGCCAATTTCGGGCCTTGTTGATGGCTGATGCAGGTGGATATATTTATTCAAGAGCTGCGTAAACCGTTGGTTCAAAAAAAAAAAAAAAAGATTGATGATGGAGTAGCCACATCATTATTCCTCGTTATAAAATATATTTAATATAAGATTGTTAGTGTGGCTGTCTCTCTTGATATGTTGGCATTTATAATTTCATGGTCATCAAAATTTATGAATCTATATCAAAGTATAGCGCATCATTGATTGAGTAAAAAGATCATTAACAAAGAGTTCTATCATACATCATAATACCAAAAGAATCAGGCAAACTTGAATACGATATGAATAGTGAAAAATAATTTATCCGATATGATACAAGGCCAATGCAACAATGGCTATTGAAACATATAATAAATTTAGATTTTTAAGTGCATTAGTTATAGATGTGCAAGATCATGAAAGGGGAAGATGATATGGAGCAACTATTTACTCGTTCAATGGATTGTATCCATAAAGCTTTATAGATAAACTAGTTAGTGGCACATGCAATGCCTTTGAAAGAAAGTATGAATGGTTGCGATTTCTCCAAATTTAGAGTGCTGAATCTATACATTTTACTCTCTTTCTCTTTGTTTGAAGGAGTGCGAGCTTCATGTCAAGAATGTAAGTGTGGCAAATCTATAGATTATATTCCACTCCCCCCCACCCACCCCCCCCCCCCCCCCCCCCCCCCCCCCCCCTCCCTCCTCTCTCTCTCTCTCTCGTCAAAGCAACTTCCGTGCTTGAGAAGGGAGAAGAACCAACAATCCTATTTTTTCAGGAGAATCAACCACCTTATTTTAAGTTATAGAATAATATTATATGAAGCCTCAAATGTCGAGCAATTTTCATATTCTAATATAGTAGATAGGTTAGTGAATCAAGGGACATGTGCTTATAGATTAGCATATGTTTTGCCGCCGAAGTTGTGGAACTTCCATATCCAATAGTTGGAGCTTGGATATAGTTCTATTAAAAGAGCAATAATAGCACAGTGCTAGATATGATAGGTGATAGGAAAACAAAGAGGTGGGTGAACAATTCATGATGATGTTTCTTGGATGCCCCTACCTCTTGGTCATTTCAAAATAAACTTTGATGCCAGCATGTCGTTGGACGGTGTATACGGGGGTGTGGATTTTGTGATTAGAGACTCTCTTGGCAGGTTGGTAGCTGCAGGAGGTCGGCGGACGCCTGGTCTCACTGTTGTTGGGGCAAAGCTTCGGGCGGCATGGGAGGGGCTGTCTTATGCGAGGAGGATTTTTGGTGCCGAGCGGGTGTTCCTCGAGGGGGACTCTTCTGTGGTGATTGACTGGATACGTGGTTTGGATAGGTATGAAGATGGTTACCCTCTCGTCAGAGCGTCTCGCAAATTGGTAGGAGAGATGGGTGATCTTCATGTAGTACATATTTTTTGGAAGGCAAATCGAGCAGCAGACTGGATTGCTACCTTCGTCGTTCGACATTTTGGGGAGGTCCTTTCGACTTCCATATAGGCGATATTCCCTATCTCTTGTACTATTTACTTTCTGTTGATTTAGCAGGCTGTACTCATGTTAGAGCTTTATAAATTGCCGTTTTTCATCCAAAAAAAAAACAATTCATGATGATAAACCTAGACTCAGTTTTCTCCTTCTTGTTTTGTTTTCAAATAAAAACATTCTATATTTTATTCTCTAAAATTGAGGAAGCAGGTGTATAAAATCGGCCACTCGCACACAAGTTCTCAAGAATCATATAATGTATCAATTTTTGCATTCAAGAGTTACCATCAAGTTTTTTTTTTTTTTTTTTTTTTTTTTTTTTTTTTTTTTTTTTTTTGCGTTCTACAGTACAAATAAGATAGGGAGGTGCTCCCTAACCTTCTAAAGATGCAATGCCCTTGGTTTGGGAATATTGAAAAGAGAAAAAAAAAACATAAACTGCCACTGAAGCATTATAACAAAACATTGTACTATGCCAAAATGCATCCACATTAGATGAACCATGAATGAATTGGATCAAACCACCATCTTTTATCCAAAACTTGCTAATCCAAATCCATTCAAATAAAACCACTCACTTGTAAACCATTAATGTTGACTTGCAAGAGAAGATAATTTGTTTGTTGAGCCTCATGCTACTCTTTTGTAGATTTAAGCTTATTGAATTTTACCATTTATCTTAAATTAGTTAGCTTTTTGGTTTAAATCAACAAGAGTATTTGTGGTCTTTCAAAACTATAGAAATGTTTGCACATTTTCTGTGATGATAACTATGGCTTTGGATCCAAAATACAACATAAAATTCTTTAGTTTTTTCTCCAGGTAAAAGGATTTTGTTGCCACCTCTTTAGTGTCTCTAGTAAACATGAGAATGAGATATGAAGATCTCACTGCTAATCTCCACATATGTAGTCATGTAAATATTGATTTGCACGCTTATGTACCCAATACATCAATAATAATCTCCTATGTTTTGAATATAGTATAATTTACATTAATCCTTTATTTTTATATGTCTAGGTCATAATAGCACGTATTAATAGTAATAATATGGCATTAACAACAACAACAACAACAATAACAATGTAATTGATGGGGGGCGAAATGGATCGTCCAGCCCACAGCTAAAAGGCCTCCCAGTTGTGGCCTAATAAACGCCAACACCGACCGGTTCGGTCCGACCCAGAATCAGCTCAGCCTCGGACTTCGGCAAAAGCTCCATCGGCCTCGGATTTCACCAACTCGCCCAACCAAGTTTGGGGCGTCTCCAATATTCTCCAACCACACGCCACCAACCAACTTTAGCTGCGTGTCATTCGGCTCAGAGCCACACCCTCTCTCATGATGAGGGCGGACAGTGCTTCTGCCACCTGGGCCTCTCCACCGGGACTATTAGCCCGGTTCGGTAACTTTGAAGGAACTTTTTGGCTGGACCAAATTTACCACACTCTAACTTGGTCGTCGGAGGGTCCTCACCGGAAACACCGGTGAGGCTTTGTACAGGTCCGCTGTCGCTGTCGCGCAGGAGGTGGCCTCCGTTTTCTTCCTTCCATCACCGGCAGCTCTCTCGACTCTTCCGGTATGGTCACCCTCATGCCCAATTTGAACCACAACAGTAACAATAACAACTAATGAATAACTTACGTGTGAATGTGCATTGTGATCTGCTACCAAGTAGTGTCAAATATTAACCTCTTGTTCATTATCCCTACAAGATGTGGCTACAAACAATTCTCTTGCTGGCAGCTAGTAGAGCTTGCAATTTTTTTTCTTTTATACAACAAAAAAGGGCCCCGGATTGCAGGGCTAAGAGCGAAGACACAATCTTTTTCTATCTGTGCGTCCAGGTAGCCAGGCTCGAGGGTAGGGAACAAAAACGTGCTCCGCGGTGTGCTCGTGGGCGGCTGGAGCACGTGATCCACGCAATCCTCGGACCTACACGTGTGCGACGCACATAATTAACAATTAAAAAAATAGATAAAGTAGGGAGCGTCCTGTCAAAAATCGGCGTCAGTAATTGAAATTCGGCGATCATTTGATTCGTTGAAAAAAAAAACTTTAGAGTTATTAAAAAAAAAAGAAAAATATTTTAAGAGAATAAAATTTTTATATTTTTTTTGAAAGATATGAAAAGGCCACTCTCGAATCCATTTGGAACTGGGCCTTAGTTTTTCTAAAAATACTTTTAAACTATTAAAATGAGTGGATAAAAATTATTTTATTAAAAATATAATAGATATTTTATATAATATTTTTTAAAAAAAAGCAGATGCTCAATCAAACATAAAGCATTCTAAAATATGCCACTTTTTCATCGTTATCAATCAAATATGTCAAAACTATTTTTTAAAGTATATATTTTTAAAAATTATTTTTTAAAAAATACACTACAGTAAAAAAAATTGCATACCAAAGAGTCCTGGATGGAAGGACTTGCGGCCAAAAATGTAAAAAAAAAAAATTACAGCAACTGTTTTTTCTAAGTTAAATTATTATTATTATATATATATATATATATAGTAGATGCTGAAATGGCAGTCATTATTCCATCATTATTTTATTACAAGGGCTGATGGAAAATAGTAGATGCTGAAATGGCAGTCGTTATTCCATCATTATTTTATTACAAGGGCTGATGGAAAATATAATCCTTATGTCATGTACGCTATCCGTAAGATAAAATAGTATTTTCTAATTCAAGGACATAAGTTGTAGTTTTTGTATTTTGTATTTCATGTAAATTAAAAATATTATATGGAGATCGGTATTGAAGATGTATTTGCCGAGAACTTTTGTAATCCATTGCTCTCTCTTTTGCACTCTTTTTGAAAATACTAATGATTGGCTTCTAAAACTCTAAAGATTCTACTAACAATTTGAATAAACAAAAAGATTCATCATACATGCTCATAGCTTTTCAGTCTAGTTCATTTATTTTAAGTTTTCAAAAAACAAAAACCAAACAAAAAGGAAAACTACCAAACAAGCCCTGAAATTTTGTGTTAAAATTGTCATAAAAATAAGATTTTTACATTTGGGCATTTCGGGTCCAATCAGAGTTTGGATGCTGATATCTTGTAATCAATCTTAAACTTCATCTCTTCTACGTTCATGGTAAATATCACTCTATAAATAATCTTTTTTCATTCAATATAAGGAGGGTGGCTTTTACAGCCTCCCTTTTCATCAAAAAAGAAAAAAAAATTATTGCTATGAGCATGATAATCGCCAATAACGAGCGCCCAAAAGTTTTAATGAGCCAAACAACTCGGATAACAACCTTGCCTTTGAGCCGGCCTATTTTCATTCCCAATGTTAAACTTGCCTAGATGACACGTCTGAGTGGAGACCATGACTAATGACTAAGATTGCAAATAGGTCGGGTTGACCCATGACCTGACCCCACCTGACCCGCTTAGACCGATCCGACCCATTTTGGATAACCCATGGGACCGGATCTGGTCTTAAAATTAGACCCATTCTATTTTTCGGATAGGATTTGGGTTTATTGAATTCAGATTTGATCCGACCTATTTGAAATTTGAGTAATTTTAGATTTTCAATCCTATAACCCGACCCAAATCGACCCGAATCTATAAAATTATTTGGGCAGCTGTACAAACACAAGTTTTGATGCCATGGATGGGTTGACCCAACCCAGACTCAAAACGGATCTGAATTTTTTGAGTTAGGTCTGGATTATATATGGACCCGACCTGACTCGAATGATCCATTGGGTCAAAAATTGTAGCGGTAGACCTGACGCAATCCAATCTTCTATCAGGTCAGGTCTGGGTCCAAAATTAAGATCTGAACAAAACATCGGATTGGGGTCACTCTTGATCCGACCCATTCGCACCCCGTCTATGAAAGGAATTAGGTCTTTTGCCTCCATAGGACTATTCCTTAATCTAGGGCAATATGTTATCTATATGTTTGGTGCTTGAGATGCATAAGATACATGACACACAAACTGCATGTTGGCAATGGCAAGACATTCTATCACATGGCACAATCCACAACCCTATAGACAATGTGCACTTGGTGTAACACTAAATGATCAAATGATCTAAGAAGCTTTGAACCTAGTATATGCCTATAAATGAACTATTGAGCTTGTGCGACAGCATTTGACCGGTCTTTGATCCTTTGGGCTTCAAAACAAGAGGTGGTAATTTACACCAATCCATCAGGTACTTATCTGACCCGATTTTAGTAGGGCGAGTTTTATCTAACTTGTAATAGATCCGAGATGGATACAGATAATAATAAAACTTGCCCCGAACCTAATCTAAATATATATAAATCTTCACATGCAAATTCCTTCTCCAAGTCAAAAAAAATTGATTTGTATGAAAAAAAATCGATTTTTATAGTTTTACCTGATCCAAACTATCCAACGCACCGCATTTAACTATACCTACCCCACCCCTAGTCAAGTATGGGGAAGGTATGAGTAATGCCCTACCTAAACGACCCATCGCCATACCTACTCAATATAGTTGATTTTTTGCCTAATAAAAACAACATAGAAGAAGGTATTGAAAGTGGTCCAACATGAACTGAGATAAACATGAGGATAACTTTTGATTCTCCATGACCTAAAGTAGGAATTGAAGTGCAAAATGATTAATTTATATGTAAGTTAAATTAATTAGCGCATGGAGCTTACTAGAGTGTTCAGATATGAGAATTCCTAGATCAGGGTTGTCGAGGAAGTAACTTTATATGTTTGTAGCCATGGCTAAACATGTGATATCTGAACTACCAATGTCCCCCTCTTTAATACAATGAATCGAAATGATAACGCCTGGGTGATATTCTTATTAGTCACATTTTGTCTGCATATTTAACAGCATTGCCATTTGATCTTGAGGAATAAACTGACAATAATGGGCAATTTTGGTGAGAATGTTTGCTTTGTCCTCAAAAAGGGAGAAGGTAGGGGGCCATCCTATTTGGTTGCTGGTCTATTGGATGGTTTGTGTTGATGGCAATGGCTAATGATGTAACATCTCATTTCAAGGCTAGAAGATGGTAGGGCAAACAAAAGGTGATGAAGCTAGATTAACTTTGTTGCAGATTTCCTTTGCATGCAAGCTAAAGTTTGAATGGGGCCTTTTGTTAGTACTTTAGGTGTGGAATGGGGAGCTTCCAACTCTCCCTTGCAACAGTTAAATGGTTCATCTAATACCACTATCAAGCAGTTGTACAAATAAGTTGGCACCACCATTCCTTCTCCACCGGTCACTGGACTAGCCACCCTCATCACCTTTATTTTTATTTTTTCTGATAGTAACCCTCATTACCTTTCATTTCAATCAAAGTTGTGGGCCACATTAATCGTTATCCTGCGGTTCTAGTCATGAGAATGGGATTGAAAGCTCAAGTTGGACCACTCGTGGGTTTCTTAGAGGCAATTTGTTAACTGTATTTTTCATTGAAAGATGTAAAAATAGGAAATCTACGGTCGACATAATTTTCCCTGTTTGATTTTTATTACTGCACCAATGAAAATTCTGCTAATAAAAGGGTCTTCCACCCACTTCTTCTCTTACAAGTAAGGCTAAAATCAAGCAGACATGATTGAAAAAAAGAGAGAAAAGGAACACTCTCCTTTCGGACTAGGACTCCTATCTTTCCTTCCTTTGCAGTAGATTCATCAGCTCCACGAGTCACTAGAAAGAATGCGAAAGGCCCATTACTAATAAAATAAACGACCAAGCAACGTTCATTTTTAGAAACTTGTTGAAAAGTTAGATTTTTAGTGCAAATTCTAAACTGACCACCATACTAGAATCGAGTTGAGTCTTGTGGGTTCAAGTTCAATTTAAACTGTATTCTTTTAGGACTTGTTTGGTCAACAAAAAAATGATAAAGTGACTTATATTTAGTTGGAGGTTTTTAATAAGAGAGATAGAAAAGTAGCCTTCTCATAAAAATAAATTTTTCATTTCTCATAGAAAATAGAAACCTATACAGGACATGAGAAACCTACTTTTTTTATGAGTTAGAAATCAAGGTAAAATTCTTTTTTTCTAGAAATGCCTTTAATCCTAGTAGCTTATGTCCTTTTTTTTTTTTATTGTAGTTAGTTTATTAAGAGTAGAAATGATATTTTATACAACTTTTTCTAGAAAAGTAGATACTCAACTAAACATAAATTGCTATGAAAAGTGTGCTTCTTATGCCACTTTCCCATGGTCAATCCAATATGCGAAAACCACTTTCGCAAGTATAATATACCCAAACATCAGCTTCTTAGGAAATACATTCCAATGAGATAAAATTCTTAACAAACAAGTCCTTAGAGTTTCCTCCATATTCCACGGGTCACAGATAAGTTGGGCCCTGTTGAGATCAAAAAATTCTTGTTCAGATAAAACCAGTTGGATGCCCTTTTATAGGAATGTTCATCTGGAATGGAGTTATCAAAGCCTTCTTTAACAGAATCTATAGTTGGACTGAAGCCCAACCTAGTATAGGTACTTGGAGGCCCAACATGATCCAAACTATAAGTTGAATTGCTTTGGGATCAGATTAACCAACTTTCTTATTGCCACCCTAATAAAGAGATTTGTGCCATGCTTAGTTCCATAGTTTTTATAGGGTTGAGCAACTCAATTTGCATCAGTAACCAATTTTGGTACCGGGCAACAAGTAAATGCCATTTAGACTGCTACCATGCATTGATGATTAGTATACAAAGGCTTTTGTCGAAGACCTGGAAAGTATCCAACCATCCAGATCTAAGAACTTAGTTGAGAACATCTACCTATAAGAAGTTCAGCAGTATAATGCAATAATATAGGAGAATAAGTGTGAGAGTTACATAAAGTGGCACTATATGTGCAAATATTACGATTAAAGTGCTATCAGATCCATATGTAGGAAATTTTCACTATCCAGAGGATGATAGAATGACTCATTTGATTTTGCTAAAGAGCACAAATGGATCTTACGCTTGTAAATGCCGCTATTAGTAGACTTGATACTAGGATTTTGCTGGATTCCTTACCCAACTCCAGTTACATTCAAGACTTAACCTTGATAGATGCTGCTGCTTAGCAATTACAAGCTAGCATTTTGAAGCCGGATATACGTGCTGGAAAAGTAGAAGCTATAATCTAATGATAGCATAAATATATTTAATCGGACATCTAGAAATAATTAGCAAACTTTGTGGAACTACCATATAAAATGTTCTTTTGCTGTCTCTAGTGTGAAGAAATTCTGCTGCACTTATTCAAACAAGCTACTCCAGACTCTCTTCTATACAAGTGCGAAATTGGCTAACCTTGACTGTTGAAGGGAAGTGCAACTAGCTCG
Source organism: Phoenix dactylifera (assembly GCF_009389715.1). Classification (NCBI taxonomy): domain Eukaryota; kingdom Viridiplantae; phylum Streptophyta; class Magnoliopsida; order Arecales; family Arecaceae; genus Phoenix; species Phoenix dactylifera. The sequence goes on along the minus strand of NC_052408.1, from coordinate 9,336,146 downwards.
TAGGGACCCTTGCACGAATCCTTCGCATGTCAAGACAGCAATATCCATTCATATAGTTTATGTTATCATGAGAAAGTCCCCTTGGAACTATAACTTTTCTGCGTCGAGCGAGCAATCATGAACCTCATGCCCTCCCAAATCTTTTACAAAACAAACTCAAAACATCTTTTGGATGTTTGATATACTCTAGCTAAATCCGAGAAGTCCACAAAGAGAGAGAGAGAGAGAGAGAGAGAGAGAGAGAGGGAGAGAGATTTAGCATTCAACAAGTTATTAGTCCTTTCTCGCCTACAAACACGTGTCTAAATCATTTGGACATTTGACATGCGCTTGCATAAAATCTTATATAATTAGAAAGAAGTTCCATAGAATTAAAAAGAA